>NW_027397162.1:1674840-1679154 GCF_003265705.2 Callorhinus ursinus
CTCCCAGCCTCCAGGTCATGGTTCAGAAGGGTTTAACGGCACAGTCCTAAGTGTCATCATCCCAGAGCTTTGAAGCCTTGGCTTCAGTGCAGGTCCTTCAAAGCAGGGTAGAGTTGCTGCTTGCCTGTCCCCCAATGAGCGGCTGGGACACCTATTCTTAATGGTAGCCAGAGGTTTGTGGGAGTCTGCTAGGAAACTTCAGCAATGTAGACATCATGAGGATGCCCCAAGTCTCAGCTCTACCATGAGATGCATCTTTGTAGATCCAGGCTCGGTTGCCTGAGACAAGGGGGTGCTCTCGTCCCATCACCTCCAAGGTCAGGTAGCCATCTGTCATACAGAATGAGCAAAGACATGTCTCCCCCACTCCCCACCTGCTAGCAGGTGTAGACCTATCTTCTATCTCTGGAACCGCACAAGTCCTACAAAGAGGGGGGATGGGGCAGTGAGAGGTGTCTTGCTGGAACTGGCTCCCCATGATCCTTGGAGTATAGGTCCACTGAACCAGAATTCTTGTTACCCTGTGCCACTGTCCACCCCTCCTGGACTCCCCTCTCTCTGCTCTGGTCCACACTGTGGCCTTATCCCCATCCCATCTTCCCCCAGATTCACGTCCATGAGGGTGCCTTGAGTAGGTCAGAGCCTTAGTCCCCACAGCTGTGAAATGCAGACAAACCCCCGCTCTAACGGATCGAGACCTGTTTTGGGAAATCCATGGGATTCAGGATCAAGGGCATCTGTCAAACACCAAGTGGGTACTCAACAAGTCATGTTCGACCTTTTCTGTGTCTTTTACTGAAGCTCCTGGAGTCCAGTTTCCAACCTGAGTCTTCCTGACCCTCGAGCTGAGACTGATGCCCTCTCCCATCTCCCCACCAGTCTCCTTCCCATCTGTGTGGTTGGCTTCTGCTACCCTTCACTTCCTCCACCCTCAAGTCCACCTCTCCCAGGACCGGTCAGTGGCTCCCACCTTGACCCCATGGAAACAGCAACTATGATCACCTGCCTTTCCCCACGTCTTGGCCTTGCACTGCCCTCCTCCAAACTTCTGTGGTCATGTTGGGCTCTTTCCCGCTAGGCTGCTCTTAACCCTGAGCAGGCTGTGAGTGTAAAAGTTTCCCTGGCTTTCTAGGTCAAGATGGACTAAACACACATCTCACTTAGTTCAGAAACCCACTGAAACAACAGGGAAGAGTATGTTTAGAACATAAACCTACAAGTATGAGGATGGAGTAGGAGGTGTCAGGCAATGGCATTCTGAAGCTAGGGTTGGATGGGAATGGGTGGACTTCGATCTGGTGAGAGCCACATACAGAGTCGGCACTGGGGCAAGTGGAGGGTGGCCCCTGCAGGCTTATGCTGCAGAACTCCAGAGGGCTTGAGAACCAGCAGCCTGTCCTCTGAGCCTGCTTGGGCTACGCACCAGAGAGTTTTCGTGATCACTGGCCTCTACCTAACAGCTCCCACAATTACCCAGGTGTCACTGCTGGTATTGGAGCTCTCAAGGCCTATGTCTCAATCTTCACACCCACGTGTACCCCAGCCTTGTGCCCCAGCCTACAGCATCTGTAATGTGCAGGCAGCGATTCCTGCCATGGAGAGAGCACAGACCACTGAGGATTAACGTGTGTTATTCCCCTTTTCCAGGGCTCCAGCTCTTAAGATGCCTGGGCAGCACCTGTAGCCCCTGACATGGGGTGGATTGCACTTCCCAGAGGTTCAGTGCCATCTGTGTTTATCCTAGTTCCCGTGGAAGCACTGTTGATTCTTGAGACGTTGAGGACTATACTTCCAAAGCCTTTGACGCTCACTTTCCCTTGGCCCACAGACTATAGTTCCATAGTGATCAAGTAACATTTAAAGCCCCTGACAGTGCACAACACTTTCCTGAAACCAGCAAAAGCATGCTCCTGCCTACAGTTCACACAATGCCTGGAGGGCTCTTTTGGCCCCTAGCACACTGGATTTCATCTTCCAGAGGGCTCTGATCTGCTCCACACCCCTCCCCACAGGACTCGCATCAGGGCTTTTGCAGATGCATTCTGCCAAGGACACTCTTTTTCCCAGTTCCTTGCTGCTGCTCCTTCTCAGCTTAGTTCAATGCCTTGTCATATCACCACGATAGCACTTCTCCTTACACCTTCCCAACCATATCCACATCTGCTGGCCTGGGGTCAGCCCATCAGGGGCCACAAAAAGACCTATAGATAGAGTGAACCTCATCTCTCAATCCTGGAATGACTTTGAGGCTACTGGCTCCTCCCTCACTGGTGGCCTTGCCTAGACAGAGCCATTCCCTAAGGCTGGTGGGGAGATGGGGGACCCTGAAGTAAGGTCTCTGGAGGCACTAAGCCCTGAGTTCCTTGCTTGTATCTCCAGCTACTGTTGGGGAGGAAGAATTTCTTCTGCCCCTTCAAGGTCTTTCTGGCTTGACTAAGAATCAAATTGACATGAGACATGTTAACAGGAGAAAATAAAATTTAATTTGGTACATATGGGGAATACATACAGCCATAAAATTCCAAAGACAGGCAAAATGAGGTGTACATGTCATACTGAACTGAGAAAAGTATAGATGTCCAGGAATTCAATAGGAAATAATGTAACTTAAAGGAAAATGAAAGAGTAAATATTTGGTAAACAAACGGTCTTTGGGCCATTCAGAAACAAGAGGACACAGGAATTTGATAAAAGAGGTCTTGCTAAATTCCTCCCTGTCATTATGTAGTTATCTGTGGGGTACGTAAAGAGCTTCTGAATCTGCTGGGTTTTTATTGCTTTTAACACAAAATAATCTTTATGCCAAAGGGGCCCATCTTGGGGCTGCCTGCCCTTGGCCCCTACACGCGTAGACATCTGCGTACACGTCCAAGTTTATTCTCACTCCGTTACGGGGCCTAGTATCATCTCACTCTCTGCAACGGGGGTTATGGCCAGGCTAGGATTCATGATGATCCTCAGCAGGTTTGGGGTAGGGGGAGGTGACCCTGCAAATGGGAGTGGTAGTAGTCAGCATTGGGCACTACCACTTCAGATGTCCTGGGGACTGGCCAAATGGTCAGAGTCTCCAAGTTCCATTGCACACAGCCTGGTACATGTCCACCGTGAGGGGCCGGAAGGCCTTGGCCTGGTTGTCCAACATGAACAAGGGGTCAGCAATGATGCCTACATTGAAGCCCTCGCGCGCCAAACGTGACTTCACCAGTTTGAATGTGCTTGTGATTGCCAGGCTGTCCTGCAGGGGCAGTAAGCATAACCCGACTGTGAGGCCCTGGCCAAGACCTCCCATCCACCTACTTGTGCCACCCTGAGCTCACCTGGATACGGATGAAATGGGGTGCAGCATAGGCAGGGAGCCAAGTGCGGACATGCTGGTACATCCTCTGCCCATCGAAGGTCTGGCCGGGGACCAGCTGCACGGCAGCCATGCCCACCTTGCCCTCACAGCCTGGGGAACACGCCAGTCATTCTCGGATCACCCAACTCACGGTGCCCATGGCTGACCCTCTCACTTGGCCCACCTCTGCTCACTGGCTGTACCCCAACAGCTCTCCCACCTGTAAAATCTGGATAACACCCCTCTGCCCACAAAGCCGTTGGAGGTTTAAGATGAGGCAGATCCTCCACACCTGGTACAGACACACCGTAGACGTTCACCTCCTGCAGGAAGTCCACGAGTGACAAAACGCTCTCCACCTCCCGCGTGGACACGTTCTCACCTTTCCATCTGTGTGGTCGAATCCAATGCTCGTGAACGCAACCGTGGCAAAGCGGAGGCCCCGCCTCTTGCCCGCCAAGCCCCTCCCCCTGCAAGATCCGATAGGTGGTTCTGCCCAACTCCGGCCCCTTCAGGCTCGAGAGGCCACGCCCCCGGGCCCGGAAGTCCCGCCTCTTCAGCCCGGCTCCCTCAGAGGACCAGGAAGCCCCTGCCACCCGC
Organism: Callorhinus ursinus; assembly: GCF_003265705.2. NCBI lineage: Eukaryota > Metazoa > Chordata > Mammalia > Carnivora > Otariidae > Callorhinus > Callorhinus ursinus. The sequence goes on from NW_027397162.1 coordinate 1,678,778, forward strand.
TCTCCCAGTCCCGGCGGGGACCCGACCGGAAGGTGTCCCCGAGGCGGTCGCGAAAGTAAAGGAAGCCTTCTTCGTCCATGGTCAGCACGTCGCCGGTGTTGAAGTAAACGTCACCCCTGCGCCGCACATTCCGCACCAACTTCCGTTCCGACAGCTCTCGCGCCCCGCGGTAGCCCACGAAAGGTTGGTGGCTCAAGACCTGGGCCAACAGAAGCCCCGCTTCCCCTGGGGGTGGGAGCTGGAATCAGGGCCTTAGCCATGGCCGAGAACCGCACACCCCACTAGCCCCCGGCCGGAGGTTCCCGACCATGGTGGACTCTTCATCACCGAGAGCCTGCCGAAGAAGAGACAGAGACCTAGAGATAAAGATGGGGGGG
>NW_027397162.1:1679164-1707227 GCF_003265705.2 Callorhinus ursinus
CTGGGAGACCTAGAGATAAAGATGGGGGGGGAGACAGGCTGGGAGACAGGAAACCTTGGGGGCCCACTCGAAGCAGAGAGAGGGCTACAAGGGCAGGGCACGGGACAGGGGCAAATGGTGGTGGCAAGAGGGAGATATGGCCAAGACCGCGCATGGCCCCAGGACGGACGACCCTAGGAGACGGTACTGACGCCCGGGAGGGCATGACTCCCGCAAATGGACACCCAGACACCCAGCAGAGCAGGAGACCGAGGCACAGGAGCCAGGCGGAGCTGAGAAGTCGGCGAGGCAGAGGGTCCCAGGCGGTGGTCAGACGAGGTGAGGGCAGCAGACACCGCCACGGGGCACTGGCCTCAAGGCTTTGGGCAGCTTCTTCCAGCCAAGGGGCAGATGGCCCCCGCCCTTCCCACACCCAGGGGAGGTTTCCCAACCCTTGTACCTGGCCCCACAGGGACACAGAGTCCCTGATTGTCCCTGACAGGCTCTTCGGCCTCCGTGTCGAACTGTACTAGCTCAAAGGGGGACAGCATCTGAGTGGAGGGTAGGGAAGTGTCAGTAGAGGTCCTGTGGGCTCAGCCTCAATCAGGGCCACTGTCCCACCCAACCCACTCACTCGAAGCAAGCAGCTTATCTTGCCCAGGGCCCCACAGCGCCCTGGGTAGTTGACGAAGCCAATGTTGCCTTCTGTAGAGCCATAGCTTTCCAAGATCCGAATGGGGCCAAAGCGCTGCTGGAAGGACTTCCATACCTCTGCCCGGAGTCCGTTGCCCATTGCCAAGCGGACTGTATGTGTCCGGTCCTCTGGTCGCTGCAGGGGCATCCCGAGAAGGGTGAACAGGAGTGTGCCCTGGAACCCTTACCTACGAAGGCCATCTCTTGGTCTTTACCTGAGGAATTACCTGGGAGGTGATGGGGGGGGGCATCTATACCTAGGTAGTCTACCAAGGGTTCTCACTTGAGAGTAGTTACCTGGAGTCTGTACTTGGAGGGTTACCTACAGAGGTTACCTGGGGGTAAGTTACCTAAAAGCCTTACCTGAAGGGATACCTAGGGGGTGACTGGAGGCCTTATCCAGGGCTTACCTAGAGGAAATATCTGGGATCTTATGTAGGGTAGTACCTGGAACTTTTACCTGGGGGGAGGTTACCTGGAGGGGTTACTTAGGGGCCTTTAACTGGAGGTAAACTGGGGAGTGACTTGAAGTTTCACCTTGGGGAGACACCTGGGGGCCTCACCTGGAGGTAGTTACCTGAAGCATTTTACCTGTGATCCATACCTCATTGCTGATAAGTTCACATCTAGTGAGCTTACCCCGAATCACCCTTTGTTCTAGGCACTTTATATATGTTTTATTCTCACAAATAGCCCCTGTGAGGATAACAGACCCTCATTTTCCAAATGAGGACACTGAGGCTGAGAGAGATGAAGTCACCTGCCCAAGGTAGCACCGCTGATCATCATAGGGGCCGTGACTGGAAACCTTGTGTGGGCTGCGCTAACTGTGGCTATTGCCTGGGGTGTTTTACCTAAGGGACCTTGCTTGAGTCCTGTACCTGGATCTCTCTGAAACCTTTACCTGAGATGACATCTAGGGTCATATCTGAGGTGTTCACCACGGAGCCCTAATCTCAGCCCCTCACCTGTGGAGTATTACACAGGTACCGCAGGACCTCACCCACATACAGGATCACAGTCACACCATGCTGCCGACAGTCATCCCAGAAGTGGGAAGCGGAGAACTTGGGGGCCAGGACACAGGTTGCTCCTGAGTGGGGAGAGGAAAGGGTTTCAGGTCATGCTTCCATGCCACGGTGACAAGCTGCTTTGATCACCTAACCGTGGCCCTTTAGAGCACAGGGTTTGGAGCTCATCTGTGTGTCCCTGACCCAGCTAGGACTGCCCACATGAGAAGACCGTAGGTGGGCGTGGGTTTGAATCCTCTCTTCAGAATGTGTACCAAGCTCAATGCTTGGTACAAAGTGAGCACTGCTAAATAAGGGCTATGAATATTAATCATTCTTGATTATGATAAATCTTTTATGAATGTCTAGCTGGGCAGATAGATAGTAGGTGGACGAGTGGGCAGATGGATTGGTGGTGGCATAGATGGATGGGTGGGTGAGGAGGTAGGTTAGTAGATGGGTGCATGAGTTGGTGGAAGGATGTCTCGAAGGATGGACACATGGATTAATAAATTTTACAGGCCACTACTTATCACTCCAGGAAAGTGACCCTTTTTTAGCTCATCACCTCCTCTGCAGCTGGCTTTGTGGAAAGCACTCTCCCTACCTCAACCCTAACCCTCAACAAAACCATGCAAGCTAAATATTACGATCCCTGCACCCAAAGAGACAATTGCTTGTGTGCCTGGTGAGGTAGCAAGTGTGTGTCTTCAGAAATAGAGCAAGGCTGTATTTTTGGCAGGGACGTAAAATACAATGCCTTCTATGTGAAAATGGATGCTGGTCTTGAAAGTGACAACTTTGTTTGCAACCCCTGATGAAATGCCTGATTCAGGAAAGGTCTTCAAGAGCTGGTAAAATCAGGGGGAAGGTTGACAGGGAGTTTTCCAATTAAAGCCCCCCCGGTGTGTAGATTTGTCTAATTGCCCCATTGTACACCCGAAACTGATGTAACATGTCAACTGTACATACATACATACAGCTCCCCAATTCATCTTAGCCTCTCTAAGGTAGGGTAACAGTTATGAGCTGCCTTCAGTGTGATGTATTAGGAAGTATAATGCATCCCACCAAGGTTCTTGCCACCAATAATTGAACTGAATCTAACGTCTCTAGGGGAAATTTCCAGTCTAACAAGAAATGCAGGGGAAAGAGGAGCAGAGAACAAACAAGCAAGTACAGTGAGGGGACTTTAACTGTAAAAAACAAAACAAAACAAAAAACAATTAGACATGTCACTGGGGGAATTCAAACATGACCTGTGCATCAGATGATATTAGAGTTACTGTTAATTTTGTCAGACGTGATATCACCATGGTGACAGTTCTTAAGTCCTTGTATGTTAGAGATACATACTGAATACTTACAAGCAAAAAGATACAGTGTCTAGGATTTGTTCTAAAATAATTGAGAAATAAAGAGGGGAATACATATGAAATAAGATTGGCAACGTGTTAACAATTGTCCAGGGTGGGTGGGGATATGTGAGACATCATCAAACTATTTTCTCTACTTTTGCTGTACTGTGTATGTTTGAAAGCAAAATGCTGATGGTGGCTGAAGCTGGATGGTGGGTACATGAGAATTCATGTAGAAATATTTAGAAATTTGTATGTTTTTCAAAGTTTTTTTTATAAAAACTCGAGAGGAAAATACTGGAGAGTTCCCAGTCTGAATTTCTAGTCAGGTGTCCAGGAAGATAGCCCAGTGGAATGCTTGGTGAACACCTAACCCTCGCTGACTATCCCAGCACTCCTATCAGCTTGTCACCTTCCGACAACAGCAAAGCCATTAGGGACTAAGTGACCAAGTCTCTGCCCAAGTAGCCTTGGGGTCTGCTGCTGTGTGTCCTTTGTCAAAGGTAAGAACTTCGGTGCTGGGTAACCTGTGGGGCCTTGTACCCTGAAAGCTCCACCCTGTGGAGTCTGGAGGTCCCGTGGATTGGAGGGGTCTTCAGAAAAGGGCTTACCGAGCTCCAGGCAGCTGAGGACCCCAAGGATAAACCCCATCACATGGTACAGAGGCAAGACTGTGTAGACCACGTCATCAGATGTGACCCCACCCAGGGACAGCATCTTGCACATCTGCAGCAGTCGCTCGTGCGTGACAATGGCCGGCTTTGGGAGCCCTGGGGAATGGAGTGGGAAGGGTAGGTGGTGAAAGGCCAGCACGTAGGAGTGGGTCTCCGTGGTCAGGGGCTTGAGGATCTTAGGAGGTGTTCAAGTATGGGGATTTGTGGGTGGGCTCGGGGAAGAAAAATTGGATTTGGGGTTCAGAGGGTAAATTCCAAAGCTCAGTTAGGGTTTCAGTGGCTGTTTACTGGGCAGAGGCAAGGTTCTGGTACTGACCAGTCAAAACACATTGGGGGTCAGAGTTCAGGCCAGGTGTCACAATCAAAGGGTAGGATGGGTTTCAGAGGTCAAGTTTGAGGCACATGTCAAGCTTGGGGTTAGGGCAGCATTAGGGTTCAGAGGTCAGGGCTGGGGTTGCTGGGCACCCTCACCAGTGGTCCCTGAGGTGTAGATAAACAGGGCAGGGCTCTGTGGTGTGATCCCAGCACGTAGGTCAGTGGGCACGGGGTCGGTGGGTGCAACATCAAGAGCAGGCCCCAGAGCCCCCACTCCTGGTGTTGGGGAGGAATGGCTGAGGTAGAAGCATCGGACGTTCTCTGCCTGCAGCTTGGGAAGTACCTCTTCCAGGTTCTCCCGGAGGTCTGCAGGGACAGGTCAGAAGAGAAATTGGGGAAAGGCCCACATTTGAGGTCAGGAGGGGAGACCCGAGACCCAAAGATAAAGCCCCATAGTTAGTATTTGTTGGCAAAAAGGATTAAAACAGGGGCGCCTGGATGGCTCAGTCAGTCAGGCTGAGCCAACTCTTAGTTTCAGCTCAGGTCATGGTCTCAGGGTCCTGGGATTGAACCCTGAGAGCACTGCATGGGGCTCTGCGCTCAGGGGGGAGCCTGCTCAAGGGTTCTCTCTCCCTCTTCCTTGGCCCCTACCCCCGCTCACTCTCGAACATAAATAAATCTTTTTTAAAAAAGATTTTATTTGACAGAGAGAGAGAGAGCACAAGCAGGAGAAGCAGGCACCCCACTGAGCACAGAGCCTGATGCGGGACTCAGTCCCAGGACCCTGGGATCATGACCTGAGCTGAAGGCAGAGGCTTAACCCACTGAGCCACCCAGGCGCCCTAAAGTAAATAAATAAATCTTAAAAAAAAAAAAAAGGATCGAAACAAACATGGAAAAAAAAAACCTCTGGTGCCCCCAAAATTACTTTCCAGCAATTGAGCTTTGACTATAATTGCCTGTGAGGGTAGGTAGGAAGCAAGGATGTCCTTGCCTAGCCCTCCAGCAGGACCCCCTGGCCTCTTCTAGCCTCTAGGTTCCTCACCTGGGTCCACCACCAGCAGCCGAGCCCCAGAGCTCAGCACTGAGTGCACCAGGGGCGCTCCCCGGCCATGTGGATTGATCCAGGCCACTGGGCAGCCCAGCTTGGCCAGCCCCAGCCACAAACCCAAGGCCGGAATTGTCTGGGCGTCCAGCACCAGGAAGGCGGCCGACTCCCCGCCAAGCAAGCCCGTGAGGCCGCCCAGCTCGGCCTTCAGGGCCCACACTGCCTGGCATGCCCTGTCGTCCAGCTCCCTGAAGGTGACTGAGCGGCTCCCTGGCCCCTTCCACACCAAGGGCGTGTGACCCGGCTGTGTTCGTGCTCGTCGCTCGAAGGTATCCACAAAGGTGTCGGGCGGGCGGCGTCTCATGCGCGCTCTGACAACCAGGCCCAGGCGGAGGATCCCGGCGATATAGGCCATATCTGCAGGCAGCCAGCGTAGCCCCGGGGGCGGCCGTGCGGGCAGCAGAGCCAGCGTGAGCGCCGCAGCTGCCAGACTCAGCCAGTGGGGCCTCCAGGGCCAGAGCCAGGGCCGCGCCAGCAGGGCCAGGCTGAGCAGCACGCAGAAGACAGAGTCTCCCAGGAGCCAGCGCAGTGCCAGGGCCACAGCCGCAGGCCATGCGGGCTGCCCCAGAGCCTGCAGCACCAACAGTAAAAAGGCTAGTCGCAGCCAAATGCCCATGGCACCCGCTCCCTCCTCGGGGAAGTGTCCAGACTGCTAGTAACTTCTGCCAGGGGCTGCCTGGCCCAGATCTCTGACCCTTAGTCCCGCCCCACCCCCACCCCCACCCCCACCCCCTGACGGTGGCCCTGGAGGTGTGGACAGCAATGCTTCTGGCCTCAGGACTCCACCCCCCAGCCCTTTTTAACCCGACTTGTTTCACTGTGCCTACCTCTAGCCAGGTACGTGCCTGGCACTCTGCAAGTAGTTGAAGGAACAAATTCAGTGACTAAATTCAAACCCAGTTCTGACGTCCCCACCCCCACCCACATGCTGGGCTGAGTCGGCCCAACCCCCTGGCATCCACGGGGTTCAGGAGGCTAAACTCCCCCTGCCCGGAACGTGGGCAGGGCAGTCTCTCAGTGGTTGGCCTGGAAGCCTGAGCCCTTCACCTCTGGGAGGCAGTCACAGAGGGGAAGCTCAGAGGCGGTGCCATCGACCTGGGAGCCCGCAGGTCTTCAGCTCAAACCCCTCTCCACCTGCTCCAAATCTTTAAGACAGGGTGCCCAGGGTCAGGTGCCGCCAATGCTCTGCAAGCAGAGGAGTGGCTGCTTTCTGGGCTGGCAGCCAAACTGATGCGGGGTCTTGTGACACTGGTTTGCTACCAGGGATCAGTACCTTCAGCCCCCTGGTTAGCAGCCCAAGGGGCCTGGCTGCTTCTCCCCTTTTGCCCTGCTCCCCCACCCCACGCTTCAGAACTTACCAGCCAGGGTGGGCATCCTGGAGCTCAGATCCCCACATGGCAGCCTGGCCTCAAAGACTCCCTAGACACCCTCCCCCCACCCAAGTAAGGTGCTCAATCATGCCCATTAGGATGGGGATGGGGAAGCCTAGAGTCCAAAGGGCCTTGAGATTCCTGCAGGAAGGGCCTTGAAGTCTGCATCTTTCCCACATATGGCTTCCCTCTTCCAGATGCACCTCAGGGCTGGCCTGTACCTCTCCCCATAGCACCAAGGGCTCTAGAAGAGTCAAGTGCCAGTCACATGGACATCCCACTTCCTCCTGGAGAACAGAGGCATGAGGGGCCAAGTGGATCATCCTGTCTCTGCCCAGGGAGCCCAGGAGGTTAGGGTTAGCTGCCCAGGGATGGGGGCACTGAGCCCCCAGGCCCACAACCATTCTGTGATGATGAGAAATGCACAGGTCTGGGAGCTCACAGCTTCCGAGTTTGGAACCCATGGCCCCAGTACTTTATTAGAGAGCGGGAGTCCCAAGGTCCTGTCCCAGTCCATGATGGGCCCACCTGAGCCCCCTAGACACCAGACTGAGGAAGGGGTACGGTGGGGAGCCAGGGATCATGCCCCGCTCGACGCTGGGGCAGAGGAGCAGCTCCAGAACCCACCCCACTCAAGCCACAAATCTTGGGCCTGGCCCAAGGGTCTCTGAGTTTAGGCTGGAGATGATCCAGTTCTCAGGGGTGATCAGGTCCCTGACCAAACCCAGCCCCAGCCTGCCACCGTCAGGAGGGTCTAAGTACGAGGGAGGAGAGGAGTAAGGCAGGCTGGACCCCTGGTCAGGTCTGGGGGAAAGGGCGGAAGCAGAGGGAAGGCCTGCGCTCTGGGGAAAGTGTGGTTTGGTGGTGGGAATGTGGTCCAGGCGTCTAGGCAGGGATGTTACCGGTCCCGCGGTGGTTGTGGCCTAGTTCCACGGGAGGTCCCTAACCCGGCAGAGGGTGGCCGACTGCGCGGGAGCGTGGTCAATCCTGCGGTGGGCGTAGCCAGGCCCAGGACTGGATCAGGGCGCGGGGTGCGCGGCCAGGTGGCGCTCGAGCAGCGCGCGGTGTGAGAAGACCTTGCCGCAGGCGGGGCAGGGCGCGCGCTCGGGCCGGTGCGTGCGCATGTGCACGTTGAGTGAGCTCTTCTGCGTGAAGCGCTTGGCGCAGACAGCGCATTGGAAGGCGCGCACGCCTGTGTGTGTGACCATATGCTTCAGCAGGTAGTCGCGCAGTGAGAAAGATCGCCAGCACACGGCGCACTGGTGGGGCTTCTCCCCTGTGGGCGACAGGGCATGCCGCGCACGTATGTCAGCTGGGAAGGGGCCCGCCCCGGGGAATCTTTGTCTGGCAGGGACTCCCTTCTCCTCCGGGACTGCCCATCAACCCGGAATCCCCCTGTCCATTAGGGACACTCCCTTCCTTCCCGGACTACCCCTCACTCCCGGACCTTCCTGCCCAACAGGGCCCATTCCCACTCCCACAGGATTTCCAGCCAAATCTTTGCTTTTCCTAACAACATCCAGTTCAGCCCTGCAAGCAGTCTTTGACATTCCACACCCCTGTCCTCCACCTGAGCCCCTAGGGAAAGCCCCACACACCCCACAACACACCCAGGACCTGCCAGCCACCACCTCAGGCCCTAGCTCCACAATCCCCACCGGTCCACCCTAGCACTCTCTGTCTCTCCCTCAGCCACTGCAGAGCACCTCCCAGACCAGCTGAGGTTTTTAGGGGACCTCTCCATGGTCTTCAAGGAGCTCCCCTTCCCTCCCTCTGCAGCTGCGGGGTCCCCACTATGCAGCCCCATCTCTGTCCTCCAGCGCTGATCAGGGCACGTCTCTGCCTACTCTGCACGCTTTCCCTAGGTCACCCTCCCTCATATCCAGTCCCAGCCACCGGACCCACAGCCAGCCAGAAGACCCAGGAGGCTCCCTGCAGCACTGCTCCCCAACCTGGCTATATATCCCTGCCAAGGCTCCTTTCCTCCTGATCATCCCAAGCTCCATCGCGGTGAGTAAAGGCTTCACTTCCAGCTTCCCAAAAGCTCTGGGCAAGTTCCTGCTCCTTAACCCGGCGGTAGGATTCCCCCCTGCACCACTACATCGAGGTAGGGGATGCAGGAGTGCCTGCTTCTCCATGTGGAGGGGCTTCCCCTCCCCCCTACACGTCGCACTTGGGGCTCAATTTCCAGGCTCCCCTGGGGTTATGAAAGAGCATCAGAACCGCATGAGTGCCTCCACCCCACTTGCCCAGTCCCCAGTCCCCCCTCAGGCTTGACTCTCCAATGACCAAGGGGCTCAGAGACCCATCCCGGCTCACCCGAGTGGATGAACATGTGCTTGGTGTAGTTTTTCCGCGAGCTGAACGTCTTGCGGCAGTGACTGCACTCATAGGCAGGTGGCTCGGCGGCACCCGGGGCTCGGGCAGGGGTGGCGGAGGGGGCCGCGGCGGGAGCGGCGGGCGGGGCCGGTGCCTCCCCGGGAGGCGCGCTGGGGGCCGCGTCTGGCTGGAGCGCGGGGTAGAAGGCGGAGGAGAGTGCAGGAGCAGGGCCGGAGGGCGCGGGAGGAGGTTGCGCAGGTGGCCCAGGAGCGCCCAGATGAAACGGGAAAAGCGAGACTGGGGGCCCCGGGGTCTTCACGCCGGGGACGCGGGATCCGGACAGGACGCAGTCAGGCGGAGCCGGGGTCTCGGTGGCACAGGCTTCCGCGGCGGTGCCATCCTCATCTTGCCAAGCGGACACGTAGCTCTCCGGGAACACGTCCTCGGCAGCCGACGCCCCCCTAAGGAAGTCCCTCCCGGCGCCGCCGTAGTCGGCGAGGCCGGCGGGTGCAGGCGGCTCCTCGCACGCGCTGTCAGGGGCGGCGGGGAGGAAGCCGGCGGCGCAGTCGGGGAAGGAAGGGGGCGCCTGGCCCTCTCCCGGGCCGCCGCCTTCGCCGTCCTCGCCGTCGGTTTCGTCATCGGTCTCCTCGTCGCCATCGCCGCCGTCGTCCGGGGGCGCCGGGAGGGCGGGGTCGACGTCCGACCCCTCGGCCTTGGTGGGCGCAGTGGGCGCGGGCAGCTGCAGGCGCGCTGGCTGGCGCTGCTTGCGGCTATGCGCGGCACCGGGGTGGCCCGGGGGCCGCGCGGCAAGCAGGTGGCGCAGGCGGTGGCGTAGCTGCGCGGGCGCAAGAGGTGGGGGCACCGGCGTGGGTAGGGGTGCGGGCGCGCCCGGGACCGGGGCGCGGGCGCGGGCAATGATCTGCGTGCATTCGTCTATGACCGTCTGGATGCGCAGCACCGACGCGGCCGTGAGCACCTGCAGGGCTTCGCCCTGTGCCACCACAAGCGAGCCGCTGTAGAGGAACTCGACGAGCTGGCGCACCGTCTGCGCGGGCACCACCGGCGGCACGCGGATCTCCGAGTGGCCGAGCAGCAGCTTGTCCTGGAAGAAGGGCGAGCCAGCAGCCAACACACAGCGGTGTGCACGCAGCGAAGCCTCGCGGATCCTCACAGTCACGTCGCAGAAGTGACCGCCCAGCCGCTGCCCGTTGAGAGTCTCGAGCAGCGAGCGGGAGAAGTTCTGCAGGTGTATGTGGTGCACCGCCTCTGCCGCCGCCATCTGCACTGGATGAGGGGGTGTGGGCGGGGAGAGGGAAGTCAGCCCGGGATCCACCCCCTCCCCCGCCCCGCTGTCCCTGTCACTTGAGCCCTTATTTCAGGACAAGGCCCGCGGGCGCACCACAACCCCAGGCTTTGCGAACCTCAGCCCCCTCGAGAAGGCCTCTGGCAGTTCTGTTCCCATACACAGGACACAGGACTCACCAAACACCACCCCGTCTCCAGGACCTCTGCAGCTCTACCTCTGAAGCCCCCAGGGCACCACCTGGAAGAAGGTGGGGAATACCAAAGCTCTGCCTCCCTCCCAGTCTTGCTTACTCCCCGGGGGAGGGTCCAGAGCTCAGCTTCCCCTACATGGGCCCACCCACCAACCCTTCGCCGAATTCCAAATCCAGAAACCTTCCCCAAGTACCCCTCCCAGGGGGCAGCTCTGTGGAGAAGACTGCAGGGGCCCCTTTACAGAACTGGCTGCCACACCTTACCCACTCCCTTTCCTGGCTGGCTGTGATTCCTCCCCAAGCAGCTTCTTTTTTGATCTTCCTTTGCCACATCCCCTAAGCCTGGAGCATCCAAGGTCCTGTGGAGACCCAGGTCTGTTGGCTTGGAATGGGGTTATGTTAACCAGTGTATACTGAGGTCTTCTTGGGGTGGGATGGCACGCCCTGCCTGCCTCCTGGACTAAGCGACTCAGGGTGTGCATAGTCACAAAGGGTTGAGAGTCAGTTGGGCACTAGCCTGGCAAGTGGTCTCTGGCCAACCCCAGCACCGCAGGTAGGGAGGTCCCTCTTGCAGCCTGGTGTTCTTGGAATCTCGATATGGCTTGTAGGGCACTGCGGTGTGGGTGTGGCATAGAGAGGGGGCTTGCGTGGATCGTGCAGGGTGTGTGATCGGGAGGGCAAAGGTGGTGCAGCAGCGGCCTCCGTATCAGCACGACTCTTGTCAAAATTCTGACCTCCTAATTCCACTTAATTTGCCCACCCTCAGACACTGGAAGGGAACTCCGGGAATCTGAGCGGCTCTGCTACTTCACCCGCCAAGCAGGCACCGTGCTCACTAGGACTCAGTGTTCCGTCTTTCAAACAAAGATGGGGTACCTGGCTCATCCTGCACCCAGCCCACACGCACCTCCAGTCTAGGGGAGCACAGTCGGGACACAGGACGCACCCTGACACCCACTCTCCACCAGCCCGGCTGAGGCTGGGTCACACAGCCCCGGAGCGCAGCCTCCCTTAACCTTCCGGGTCTAATGGGGTCTCAGACTCACCCCCCTCCGGTGCCTCACGCCCACATCGCCTTTCCTCTTTTGGGGCCAGCCCCTCCCTGTCTTGCGTGCGCCACATCTCACCCTGAGATCACTTCGCACTCCGCCACTGCCCCGGTACCTCCGGCCGAGGCTGATGGAGCCGTCTCCTTGGGATGCCCGCCCCCCGGCCTATTCCCCAGGCGACCGCCAGAGGGAGCCTGTTCAGACCTGACAGATCGGGACCCTCCTGGGCTCCGAGCCCTCCATGGCGATGAATTAATTCTTGGCAATTCTTCAAACAAGCCAAGTCTTTGCACGTGCCGTCACCTATGCCACAGGCCGTTCCCCGTCTTTATTCACCCACCGCCTAGAGAACTTCAAATCCGTGCCTGGGCGCCTGGGGCGCAAACCTGCGCATCGACCGGTCCCCTTAAGGCCGGCCTCTTCCGGCCCAGCCCCGCCCCGCTCCCGGTCTCTTCCCTCTCGGTCCAGACGCGGCGGGGCCTTCTCGGCGCCTCAGAACAAAGGCCCACGCCCCCGGCTATGGCGCCGCCTTCTGGCTGCCACGCCTTTGCCCTCGCCGCACGCGTCGCTCCAAGCACCCTCTCCCACGCGCCGCTCAACTGCTCGCGCCCTACCCTGAACCCAGAGGCCCTCTCTGAGACGCCCGGGCTGCACCCGCTCCAGACCCCGGCCAGCCAGCCTGGACTTCCCGCCGGCGCGCGGTCGCCAGAGCCAAGCCCCCACCCGGCAGCGCCCCCTCACGTCCACAGCGCGCGCTCCAAGCCTAGCGCCGGTGCCCCTCCCCTGGCACGCCCCGGCCTGCCCGGGGGCCCTGCAGCAGGGGGATGCCCGCCAGACCCCACCTCCGGCTCCTCCTCAGGCACGCGGCCGGGACGCGGCCCGCTCCCGCTCGGCGCCGACCAGGCCGCACTTTCGGGGGGCGACGCCGGCGGAACCGAAGTCTGCAGCCGCGGTGGGGTGGGGAAGCGCTAGGTCAGAGCACGCTTCCGGCGTTTCTATGGCGATCCGCCGCCGCGGCCGGGCCGCACTTCCTGCTCTCGTCAGAGTCGGAACTCAAGTCGCAGAGGCTCGGGCGGCGGGGCGGCGAGGAACGTCTGGGCCGCAGCACGCTTCCGGCGCGTTGCCCTAGGCACGCGGACGAGGCGGGGCCTGCGCCGTCCGCCTGGGGGCCACGCCCCCGCGCGCGCCCCGCGGGGCTGGCCCCGGAGCGCGCGCGCCGCCGCGGAGGCTGCGAGGGCCCAGGTAGGTCTCGGCAGGCCTGGACTGCGCTGCGACCCCCCGTCTCGGCCGGCTGCGCCGGCCCCAGGTGACGGCCCCCTGCGCGCAGCGTGAGTGGGACCGGCAGTAGGGCTTGTCCCTGGTCCGGGGGGCTGCGGCCCTGCGTGCAGGGCAGGGGCATCCCCGCAGCCCACCTCCCCGCCCGCCCGCGGCCACGAGCGGACCGAGGGAGCAGACACCACCCCAGCCGCCTCCGGCTCCCGCCTTGCGCCCCTGAGCCCGGGTCCCGGGGAGAAGCTGGAGGCAGCCTGTCTGTGCCGCCTGCCTCCCCCGCACACACGCCAGGCCCGCCTGCCCGGGGCGAGGAGTGGACAGCAGTGTGAATGGATCCGGAACGGAGTGCCTTCGCACGCCGCGCTCTGGGACACACCTCGGAACGGAAGGGCAGGGGTGAGACGGCTGGTGCGTCCGCCGGGGCGGTGAGGGTCAGTTCAGGAGACGTCTGTGGGAAGAGCTGTGCGGCCAGGGGAGACCGCCTCGGTTTCCAAGGACCCGGAGCCGGGGCTGGCTCTCTAGGGCCCCAGGAACCAGGCTAGAGGCTGGGCTGGTGGGCTGGCCTAGCTTTACACTTTGCTCGTGGGGGCCAGAGGCAGCCGGGGGGCCAGAAAGGTCGGAAGATGGCCTGAGACCTGGGTGGGCCCTGTGCCTTGTGCAGCAGGTGTGGAATCCAGCGGGGGCGGGGCGGGCGGCTGGCTTAGCCTCCAGTGTGAGGGCAGGACCGGGGTACCAGCCTCCCACCTTGGGCAGCTGCGTTGTGGACGTGTGGAAGGTCAGGAGGGGAAGCACCGTCCCCGCGGGCAGCCCAGCCCGTGGCCCGTGCCCCGAGGAGCCTGACGGCCTCCGTGCCCTCCTTCGGAGTCTGGGCCCGTCAGAACGGCCCGCCCAGCCCCCCGCGTCTGCTGCGTCCAGCCTCAGTGGCCGCTCTCCAGTCCTGTCACTCCTCGTTCCTCAGGGCCTTGGTTCTGCCTGCCTCAAGGCTGGCCCGTGCTCTTCTCTTTCTGTGGCACTCTCTTCCGTAGCTCAGCTGCCACTGCTCCTCTGGGGACACTCCCTGTCTTCCGTCACGGGACCTGTGGAGGGGGGCCGTCAGTGTCCTCACCTTGACAGACACCTGCTGCTGTTACTACTACCTAAACAGGAAGAGAGGTGCTAACAGCAGCTTCACGCTGCCCTGGGCCTGATTGCACAGGTTCTGGGACACTGTAAGTCGTCTCCTGTAGGGGGGCAGAATTCTTTTTTTTTTTTTTTTTTAAGAATTTTATGTATTTATTTGACGGAGAGAGACACGGCGGCGAGAGAAGGAACACAGCAGGGGGAGCGGGAGAGGGAGAACAGGCTTCCCGCCGAGCAGGGAGCCCGATGTGGGGCTGGATCCCAGGACCCTGGGACCGTGACCTGAGCCGAAGGCAGACGCCCAACGACTGAGCCACCCAGGCGCCCCTGGGGGGCAGAATTCTAAAAGCGCCCCCTCCAAGATTCCAGGCCAGGACTTATGTATAGTTACAGTCCGTGGCAGATATAGTTAAGGTTACTAAGCAGCTGACCTTAAAATGAGATGATCCTCGATTGCTTGGGTAGGCCCAAGGTAATCATAGGGCCTTTAAAAGCAGAGAGACTTGAAGTAGAAGGACTCCAGGGGCTTTGAAGCTGGAGGGGGCCACGTGACAAATACAGAGGGGAGTCTAGAATCTGACAAGAGGCCCACATGACCGCCAGCAAGGAAAGAGGGACTTCAGTCTACGACTGCATGGGACTGGAACCTGCTGACTACCTGAAGGAGCCGGGAAGCTGGTTTCCCCCCAGAGCTTCCCGTAAGAGCCCAGCCCTGCCCAAAACCTGATTGCAGCCTCTGTGAGACCTAGAACAGAGGACGCTGCCTGGGTGTCCGACATGCACAACAGTAAGCTAATAGGTGGCTGTTGTTTTAAGATGCTGAGTTTGTGGTAATTTGTTAAATAACAATAGAAAATGAATATAGCTGCCAGAGACTCAGAGCCTGCACACAGTACGTTTCTGATAAATGCCACTGTTTTCCCATCGATGAATACCTTCCCCTTGCCTCTCCCTTGCTGAATGCTTCATTTCTGCTTTACGAGCATTTATCAGCCGCGTTGATGGTCTCATTACCCTATCGTACAAGCAGAGGGACTCGGGCGGGGGGGCGGGGTGGTGGGGAGAAAGGGAATGAATCATCCAGACACATGGCTGCAACAACATCAGGCAGGTAGAAAGGCATGTTTGAGGGCTCTGAAGGGGGACAGTGGCCCTCCGTACGGTGAGGAAAGAGAATTGTGGGCTGAGCTGCTGTGGGGATTGCAGAGTTGGGGGGGGGAGAGGGGGAGGACCACAGTCCCATCTGCATGTTTAAAGGACCTTGGGGAGGGCAGTGGATCTTGTAGGGCAGCAAACACAGGAGGCCTCTCAGACCTCAGCAGGGAAAGCCAGAAGGGGACAGATTCAGGGTAGGAAGGAGAGGACATGGGTGGCTTCAGCGGAGGTCTTAGTGGATGAGGGTGAGATGGGGGACCTGGCCCAGTAGGAGGCAGGAGGGAGAAACACAAACTGACCAGTCTCAGGCAGCAAGGGAGGTGGGAGCTGCAGCTTCCAGTATCACAAGCCTGGGGGAGATGTGTATTTTGCTTTCCTCTCCTCTCCAAAGACCTTATCACTGTGGTTGTGGGGGCATTTCGAGGAATACATAGTGTATCCAAGGACACAGGTTTAATAAGCCAAGGAGGGGTCAACGTGGCCTGCACGTATGGGGAATTCTAGGCCAGGTCCTAGAGTCTTAGAGGCAGTAGGTGATGAGAAGGGACAGATGGCACTGGCTGACGGACCATCAGGGGAAGAACCTGTGAGCTTGCAATGGTCACAGACACGTGAAAGAAGAAATTAAGCTACTCCTTGACTGGGCCTCCTCAGCTGCCAAGAGGCAGGAACCCCTGTTCCCCCCCCACACACACACACACACTCCTCACAACCACACAGACAGCTTAGGTCAGAAGTCAGAAGGCTCAGTCCCTGCTTCTGGCTCAGTCAGGGTTCCTAACCGCCCTCCACCCTCCATTACTAGCCAGCTTCTCACGCAGGGTCTCCTTCTGTGGCAGGCACTGCCCACAGGTAAAGCACTGCTCAGGTCCCACTGTCTACAAGCCTAGCCCTACCCTACTGGGGCTGGATAGTGCCAGATGTGCGATGCAGGTTTCAAGATTCCAGTACACACCTCAATCTGCCAGGAGCTTCCCCTTGGCCCAGGGGTTAGACACAAAGCACGTCTCTGGAAAAATGCTTCCCAGTACAAGGCAGATCGGGTAGAGACTGAAGGAGGTCCCAGGCAAGGCAGGTACCAGCTGCGGAGGGTTTAGCCCTCCTGACAAGACTGAGGAAATGAGGAGCCCTTTGGGGTGGGGGAAGGGCAGTAACAGGATCCCATTTCTACACCCATAAGGTTTTGGAAGCTTGGGAGAGGGCTGGAGGGGACCCAGACCCAGGCCCTGGTAGAGTGTATGAAGGTGATAGGAGCAGTGGGCCAGATAAAGCAAGGTGCCTGCAGGACTTACCAAAGCAGAAACATCCAGACAAGGATCAAGGACTGTTGAGGAGGGGGTAGGGGTGGAAATGGGGTGAGGAATATTTGCAACTCAGAGAGAAAAGGTTTAATTTGCTTTCATATGTGAAAGACAAGAACATCCTTCTAGTCTGTGGGCAGAGACCTGAGGAAATCACAGGGGAAGTAGGAGACCTAAACTGAAATAATAGTCGTCATAACAGCTGCCATTGTCACTTCTCCTGGGTCCCTGCACCAGGTCCTGTACTGGGCTCTTGATTTAATTTTGAAAAGTGAAAAAAAAAAAACCAACAAACATGAAGTATAATATAGCACACACTATGGCGGAGCACTCACATCCCCAAATCACCAAATGTTCTTGTTTTGTCCGTTTTTTTTTTCCCTAAAGATTTATTTATTTATTTGAGAGAGAGTGCACAAGCTGGGGTAGGAGTAGAGGGAGACAGTGTCCAGCAGACTCCCCATTGAGTGTGGAGCCCAACGTGGGGCTCAGTCTCATGACCCTGAGATCATGACCTGAGTCAAAATCGAGTCAGACACGTAACTGGTGAGCCACCCAGGCACCCCATCCTTTATTTATTTATTTATTTATTTATTTGCCCTGCTTTTAGTACACACACACAAAAAAAGTTTAGAAAAAGTTTTTTTCCACGGGCGCCTGGGTGGCTCAGTTGGTGAAGCGACTGCCTTCGGCTCAGGTCATGATCCTGGAGTCCCGGGATCGAGTCCCACATCGGGGTCCCCGCTCAGCGGGGAGTCTGCTTCGCCCTCTGACTCTCCCCTCTCTCATGTGCTCGCTCTCTCTCATTCTCTCTCTCAAATAAATAAATAAAATCATTTTAAAAAGTAAATAAAAAAAATGAAAACAGTTTTTTTCTCTTTCTTTTTTTTAAGCAAAGCTTATAGGCAAAGGAGAACGCCCCTGGAGGTGGCACACCTGGGTACTGCTGTTCTTTCAGGGCCTCTTATTCCCACCCTGGTTTAACCAATCTACTGAAGCCAGATTAATGTTTCTGGTTTGGTTTTGTTTTTTCACATGTAATAATTTTTTCATTTTTTATTATTTATTTTTAAAAACATTTTATTTATTTATTTGACAGAGAGAGACACAGTGGGAGAGGGAACACAAGCAGGGGGAGTGGGAGAGGGAGAGCAGGCTTCCCGCCGAGCAGGGAGCCCGATGCGGGGCTCGATCCCAGGACCCTGAGATCATGACCTGAGCTGAAGGCCGACGCTTAATGACTGAGCCACCCAGGCGCCCCCACATGTAATAATTTTTTTAAAGTTAAAGTTTACTTAATTTTTTTTTTTTTTTAATAATCTCTACACCCATCCTGGGGCTCAAACTCACCACCCTGAGAGCAAGAGTCCTATGCTCCTCCTCCTGAGCCAGCCAGCTGCCCCAGGGATTTTCATTTTTTAAATTTAATTTTTAGTTTTTAAATTTTTTATTAGGAGAGAGAGGATGGGGGGGTGGGCAGAGGGAGAGGGAGAATCTTAAGCAGGCTCCCCACCGAGTGCAGAGCCGGACACGGAGCTCAATCTCACAACCCTGAGATCATGACCTGAGCCGAAATCAAGAGTCAGACGCTTAACCGACTGAGCCACCCAGATGCCCCTCTATTTTAATCGATGTTCCTCAATCACTTCTCCTTGGAGCTCCCTGAGCCTAGAGGATTTGACATCTTCACACATCGACTGTCCCAGGGTTGCCTCATCATGGGGGTGGCCCAACATAGCCTTACCTGCCTTTGGACACCAACTCTTTCATATAATTCTCCCATTCCCAGTGAACATAAAATCCAGTCATTTTTAGTAGAGTTACCATGTGTATAACCCTTAGCATCCTCCTGTTTTAGAACATTTCTATTGTACCCGATGAGATACTTCCACCCGTTCACTGTGAGTTCCTATTCTCATCCCTGTCCCAGGCAACCACTAATCTAATGTCACTACAGATTAGCCTGTTCTGGACATTTCACATTAATGGGATCATGTAATATGAGGTCTGGGTCACTTTGCCTTAGGCTTCTGTGCTACCCAGATGTTAAATTTGTTTAGTTGGATTTGTTCATTGTTTTCTGTTCAGGTGCCTTGCCCATGGCTTCTCTAAAAAGTATTTCCTTGCCATGGTGGGCAACTGAGGCAGAAGTCTCTCCAGTCCCGCTTTTACCAGCTGTCCTTCTGCTGGGCCCTTGCCCTCCTTCATGACATGGTCTCTTCTCTACCCTGCGCTTTTCGTGCTTGAGGCACTGTTCAATTCTCCTCTTTTAACACGAGGATGCCTCTTTTAAAAACAAGGATGAGGGGCACCTGGGTGGCTCAGTCGTTAAGCAACTGCCTTCAGCTCAGGTCATGGTCCCAGGGTCCTGGGATCGAGCCCCGCATCGGGCTCCGTGCTCTGCGGGAAGCCTGCTTCTCCCTCTCCCACTCCCCCTGCTTGTGTTCCCGCTCTCGCTGTGTCTCTCTCTGTCAAATAAATGAGTAAAATCTTAAAAAACAATAAACGTTCCCTTTAAAAATAAATAAATAAAAGCAAGGATGAGGGACGCCTGGGTGGCTCAGTTGGTTGAGGTCCGACTCTTGATTTCAGCTCAGGTCATGGTCTCAGGGTTGTGAGATGGAGCCCCATGTTGGGCTCTGCACTCAGCGGGGAGTCTGCTTGGGATTCTCTCCCTTTCCCTCTGCCCCTCTTCCTGCTTGTGTGCTCTCTCTCTCTAAAGCAAATAAATAAAATCTTTTTTTTAAAAGATTTTATTTATTTGAGAGAGAGAATGAGGGAGAGAGAGAGAGAGCGCACATGAGAGGGGGGAGGGGCAGAGGGAGAAGCAGACTCCCCGCTGAGCAGGGAGCCCGATGCAGGACTCGATCCTGGGACTCCAGGATCATGACCTGAGCCGAAGGCAGTCGCTTAACCGACTGAGCCACCCAGGCGCCCACAAATAAATAAATCTTTAAAAACAACAGCAACAACAGGGTGGGGCACCTGGGTGGCTCAGACAGTTAAGCATCCAACTCTCAATCTCAGCTCAGGTATTGATCTCAGCGTTGTGGGTTTGAGCCCCATGCTGGGCTCCACACCCAAAACAAAAAACAAACCAGGATGGTTTCCTAGTTGCCTGTCCTCGGAAGCTTCCTCACTCCTTACATGCCTGGTCCCCATCCCCAAGTCACCAGCTCTCCACAAATGGGCCCTGACAGCTGATTTGTCTTTGCCAGGAACCCTTTCAGAACTGCTCAGGTTCCTTGCTCCCTGTTGATCCAGAAGTTCCACTCACCCTTTCTAAATTTAGGTGAAATTCAGATAAAACAAAATTAACCATTTTAAAGTGAACAATTCAGGCACACCTGGGTGGCTCATCCAGTTGGGCATCCGACTCTTGATTTCAGCTCAAGTCACGATCTCAGCATCGTGGAATGGAGCCCTGTGTCCGGCTCCGCTTCAGCATGGAGTCAGCTTGGGATTCTCTTTCCCTCTCTCTCTGCCCCTCCCTCCCTCTCTCTCCCAAAAAATAGATAAATAAATACAATCTTGGAAAAAAAGTAAAGTGAACAATTCAGTGGATTTTAGTATGATCACATGTTGTGTAACCATCACAACCCTGAGATCAAGAGTTGCACACTCTGACTGAGTCAGCCAGGTGACCCTAGAGTGGATGTGAAGTGGTACTTCATAGTGGTTTGATTTGCATTTCCCTCATGACTAATGATGTGGAATGTCTCTTTATGTTTTTATTATCCAGGCCATTTGTATAAAAGTTGTACTAAGGGGCACCTGGGTGGCCCGATCGGTTAAGTATTTGCCTTTGGCTCAGGTCATGACCCCAGGGTTCTGGGATTGGGCCCTGCATCAAGCTCCCTGCTCAGCAGGGAGTCT
The DNA here is from genome assembly GCF_003265705.2 of Callorhinus ursinus. Taxonomy (NCBI): domain Eukaryota; kingdom Metazoa; phylum Chordata; class Mammalia; order Carnivora; family Otariidae; genus Callorhinus; species Callorhinus ursinus. The sequence continues at coordinate 1,699,259 of NW_027397162.1, forward strand.
GTTTTTCCCCCTCCCTCTGTCCCTCCCTCCCCGCCCACCGCTCGTGCTCTCTCTCAAATAAATAAAATCTTAAAAAAATAAAATCTAAAAAAAAAAACCCAAAATAAATAGAAGTTGTATTAAGGTATAGTTTATATGCCATAAAATACACCCATTGCAGGTAGCCTTCAAATATTCTTAGCAAATTAACATTCATCATTGTGCAGCTATCACCACAATCCAGTTTAATTAATTTTTATTAAAAGCTTATTTATTTACTTATTTATATATTTTTAAAGATTTTATTTATTTGACAGAGACACAGCGAGAGAGGGAACACAAGCAGGGGGAGTGGGAGAGGGAGAAGCAGGCTTCCCACTGAACAGGAGCCCGATGCGGGCCTCGATCCCAGGACCCCGGGATCACGACCTGAGCTGAAGGCAGACGCTTAACGACTGAGCCACCCAGGCGCCCCCACAATCCAGTTTTAGAACATTATCCTTCACCTTCAAATTTCCTTTGTGCAGGCTGCATCCATTCCTGCTGCACCCTAGGAGTCACTGATCTGGTATCTGGCTACAGATGACCTTAGTTTCCGGCAGGACATCCCCTGCTTTTGGATGGGCCCACTGGCTACTTCTTTCCCTCCCTCTAGCATTTCCTTTAGCTCCTGTGGATGAGAAGTTACCTCTAAAGACTTGTTGGGTTTCTGGTCAAACACTGGCTAGAACGTCTCACAGAATGTTGGATGGGTCCTGTTGTATCTCATGAAGGGTCTCAGTTTTGCTGACCCTAAGGTGGAGGCAGTGAGAGCCTGTCTGCTGCCCGCTCGTGTGCCCCCTCCCAGGGTGTGATCATATTCACACCACACCCGCTAGTCACCTCATAGAGTATACAATCGATAATCCTGACCTGCTCAGGAATCTAATTATGGGTTGGGAAATGATTATTTTCTGAATTCTAGAATTTATCTAAGCAAAAACTGGGGCCATGTGTTCCCCTGAAATACAGTTCCCCTTGGGAAGGCAGGATCAGTGCTGAATTCCCAGAATGAGGGGCCTGCTTAAAAGTGACATTATACGGTGACAGATGAGCTTATTTTCCTGGCTCTCTCCTTTTTGAGAACCCTTAAGGATTCATTGTGTGTCAGCCAATGGCAATCACTATTTTTTCTGATGCTTGAATTGTATCATCAGGTTTAGTTTCTGTGTCCTTTTAACATGTTCCTGTCATTCTTTGGGCACTTATTTTGTGGCATAACAAGATGTTCCAGACTCACCTGGGACTCTCCCTATTTAGTCTTGGAATCGGTCATTTCTCCCGGGAGCCCTGGTTCCTCTCTGCAGGAAAAGGGATGAAATTCTGGGCTGTGGATGGCTCCTGCCCTTTCCCTCCCTGCCCTCCCTGGGAGCCACAGATTCCCTTGGGAAGGAAGCAGATGGAAAGGGTGAGGGCACCTCCTGAGCCCAGGACTGGGTTGCCAGACTCCTACAGACTGTGGGGCTATGGACAACTGCTCTTCTCTGAGGATTGGTTTCCCCATCTGTGAAATGTGGACTTCAGTAGGCTGAAAAATGGCTCCCAAAGATACATACATCCTAATCCCTGGACCCTCGAATTGGGTACCTTCTTAAGAAAAAGGATCTTTCCAGTTGTAATGAAAGATCTTGAAATGGGGAAATTATCCTGAATTATTTGGGTGGGCTCCAAATGTAAAGTCACATGCACCGTTATAAGGGTGGGGCAGAGGGAAATTTGACAACTAGTGTGCTCAAGTTGCCATTACAAAGTACTATAGTTGAATGGCTTAAACAACCAAAATGTACTTCTCACGATTCTGGAGGCTGAGAAGTTCCAGATAAAGGTGCTGGCAAAGTAGGTGTCATTCTTAGGCCTTTTCTCTTGGCTTGTAGAAGGCTGCTGTATCACTGCATGCTCACAAAACCTCTTTGTCACCACAGCGAGTTCTCTGCTGTCTTGTTTTTTAAAAAACAAATTTTTTAAAAAGTAGGCTCCATGCCCATTGTGGAGCTTGAAATCACAACCCTGAGATCAAGAGTTGCATGCACTACAGACTGAGCCAGTCAGCACCCCTAAATTTTTGTTTTAAGCTACCAATTTTATCATAATATGTTACAGTAGCCACAGGAAACCAATGGAGAAAACATAGTGATTTTATTTTATTCTTTCTTTCTTTATTTTTAAAGATTTTATTTATTTATTTGACACAGAGAGAGAGACAGCGAGAGAGGGAACACAAGCAGGGGGAGTGGGAGAGGGAGAAGCAGGCTCCCCAGGGAGCAGGGAGCCCGATGCGGGGCTGGATCCCAGGACCCTGGGATCATGACCTGAGCCGAAGGCAGCCGCTCAACCGACTGGGCCACCCAGGCGCTCCAACAGAGTGATTTTAAAGGGCAATTGAAGGGTGCCTGGGTGGCTCGGGTTGTGGTCTTGGGACCCTGGGATCGAGCCCCGCATCAGGCTCCCTGCTCAGTGGGGAACTTGCTTCTCCCTACCCCCTGCTAATGCTCTCTCTCGCTACCTCTCTTTCAAATAAATAAAATCTTAAAAAAAAAAAAGGGGCAATTGAGAGGATCTAGTGCCTTCTCTGCCTGGCCTGCATGGATGCTTATCTTCTGCTTTCCATCTCCCACCCATCCATTACCCACCTGTGACCCTAGAAATGGGAATTACATCATGTCATCTTCTACTAAAACCTTCTATTAGATCCTCATTACAATTACGAAAAACAACCTAGCCAAAAGACATGTATGGGGCAACGTCTGTGTTTATAACAGCACAAGTGGGAGGGAGACCCAAGTGCAGTCGAAAAGAGAATGTGTAAACAAACGATAGGGTATTTGTGTGATAAGGCCCTATACAACAAGGGCATAGAAGGAACCAAGGCCGTACACAACCACACAGATGTGCACTCAGGAAAAGAAGCCAGACACTGACATGCAAACCTTGTGTTGTTCCACATACAGACCAGCAAAGCTTGTCTCTGGTGGCAGTCAGGATGGCAGTGGCTATGGGAGGCACAGAGGGCTTCTGGGAGCCTGACACGTCCCAGTTTTTGCTGTGAGACTCATGGTGCTCTCTCTATATTACAAGCCTTCATCAAAAGGTTTAAAAAGTTCATAGAAACAGACGGTGGATTGGTGGCTGCCAGGGGCTGGTGGGAGAGTGAAAGGGGAGTGAGTGCTAATGGATCCTGGGTTTCCTTGTTTATTTTATTTTTTTAAGATTACTTATTTATTTGGCACAGAGAGAGAGCACAAGCGGGGGGAGCAGCAGGCAGAGGGAGAAGCAGGCTCCCCACCAAGCAGACACCCAACCGACCGAACCACCCAGGCACCCCTATTTATTTATTTTAGAGAGAAGATGAGTGGAGATGGTAGAGGGAGATGGAGAGAGAATCGTAAGTAGATTCCATGCTCAGCACAGAGCCCGGCACCATTCTCGATCTAAGGACCATGAGACCACAGCCTGAGCTGAAACCAAATCGAACGCTTAACCAGCTGTGCCATCCAGATGCCCCCATTTTGTTTCTTTTTTGTCCTTTTACACATTTACTGAGTGCCTACTATGGGGCAGGCCCTGCGTTAGGCAAAGTAGATGCGGCAGTGAGCACAATTTTGATTCTTTTTTTTTTTTAAAGATTTTATTTATTTATTTATTTATTTATTTATTTGAGAGAGAAACAGCATGAGAGGGGAGAGGGTCAGAGGGAGAAGCAGACTCCCCGCTGAGCCAGGAGCCTGATGTGGGGCTCGATCCCAGGACTCCGGGATCATGACCTGAGCCGAAGGCAGTCGCTTAACCAACTGAGCCACCCAGGCGCCCAAACAATTTTTGATTCTCCCTACTTGAAATGTGAAGGAAGAGAAGGAACCAGCCAGAAAGAGGTGGGGAAGAACATTCTGGGTAGAAAGAACAGCAGCTGCAAAGGCACTGAAGTAGGAACGACAAACAGGTTGGCTTGTGTGGCTGGAGCCAAGTGGTGAGGTCAGAGATCAGAAGGGACAGACCAGGGTTCTCATCAAAATCTGATTTTAGGGGCGCCTGGGTGGCCCAGTCATTGGGCATCTGCCTTCGGCTCAGGTCATGATCCCGGGGTCCTGGGATCGAGCCCCGCATTGGCCTCCCTGCTCAGTGGGAAGCCTGCTTCTCCCTCTTCCACTCCCCCTGCTTGTGTTCCCTCTCTCGCTGTCTCTCTCTCTCTGTCAAATAAATAATAAATAAAATCTTTAAAAAAAATCCGGTTTTTATGTGTGTGTTAAAATACACAAAACATAATCCATTTTGACTACAATGGGCCCTTGAACAACATGAGATTTAACTGTGGTCTACTTACATGTGAATTTTTTTTTTATAAATACAGTGTAGTACTGTAACTATTTTTTTCTTCCTTGTGATTTAAAAAAAAAATTACTGATTAGAGAGCTTGCAAGAGAGAGTCCAAACGGGGGCAGGGGCAGAGGGAGAGGGAGAAGCAGACCCCCTGCTGAGCAGGGAGGCCGACAACCAACACGGGGATCATGACCTGAGCCACAGGCAGACACTTGACCCACTCAGCCACCCAGGCGCCCCTAGAGATTTTATTTTTAAGTAATCTCTATACCCCACTTGGGGCTCCAACTCACAACCATGAGATCAAGAGTAGCATGCTCTACCAACTGAGCCAGACAGGTGCCCCAAGGGTCAACTGTATTTTAAAATATACGTGAGGCTCCTGGGTGGCTCAGTTGGTTGAGCATCTGACTCTTGATTTCGGCTTGGGTCATGGTCTCAGGGTTGTGAGATCAAGCCCCAAGTCAGGCTCCGTGTTGAGCGTGAAGCCTGCTTAGGAGTCTCTTCTTTTCCCTCTGCCCCTCTGCGCTTGCACTCTCTCTAAAAACAATAACAACAACAACAAATATACAATTCAGTGGCATTAAGTACATTCCTGATGTTGTACAACTATCACAACTGCCCAGTTCCCACATGGAATCTGTGACGATGGAGAAAGGGATTGAAGTGAAGCAGCCATAAGACCTCCCCAGGAAGTGGCTTTGGCGGTGACACCTGAAGTTTCCAGGGAGAGCCAGGTGCAGCTGTGGAGTTTGGGAGAAAAGAGAGAGGGCTGCCTGCAGGTGGGTGCTCAAAAGAAGCAGTGGGTAGGCCATGGCTGGCCTGGGTGCAGTCTGAGTGACTCTTACACCTTGTTTTATCCCTTGAGTTCTGTCTGCAAGGTCATAATATAGACAGTTTCTAGTGGTCCAGGACTGGGAAGGGTGACATGCTGAAAGGGTGAGCAAGGAGCACAGAGGATGAGAGTAGAAGGTGCCACTGACCACTTGGTCTCGCCTACTGCGGGTGCAGAGCCAAGATGTACCCATGTCCTGCCACACACATCTGGACCTCTGACCAAGATTTCTGCCTTGGTCTTGCCCACCTGGATGCCTTTCTCCACTCTTTCTCCACCTGTCCTGGGGTGGCCCCTGGTGCTTCTCTTAGTCTGCCTGAGGCTGGTTCCCAGTTGATTTCCTCCCCCCAGTGTTGTCCTGGCACTTCCGGAAGACTTGGCGCGGACATTTGGTGAGTGGAACTGAGAGTGGCCTGGTACCTGGTAAGTAAGATGGTAGAGGGAATCTTCAAGGCCTACTGCTGGCACCTGGTTATACCCTGACTGTGTGGCTGCCATGTACTGGGACGGAAAGTACTGGGCCCAGGAGAAAGGAGGTACTGTTTACAGAGAAAACCTTGAGGCGCTGAAACCACAGGGTCAGTTGCTGGAGTCTATTGAAGGGCTCATAACCAGGGGCAATCTGGAGGACCCATCCCAACCTAGCTGTTGAGCAACCCCTAGGCTCCCTCCAGCTTTCTCTGACACCCCTCACTTCACTGCTCTCTCAGGGCCTGGTCAGGCCCTCTGCAGTTGTTTACCCCGACCCACAGGCGCTTGGAGGTAGTCCTCCAGGAGAGTCCACTCCTCCAGTCCTTACCATCACCTTATTTTGACCCTAGTGTCTGCCCCAGAGGTTTGGGTGGGTATGGGTAGTTCCTTTGCCCCCTTTCCTTCCCACTTACCAGAGAAAGGAAGCAAGGGTCTGAGGCCAGAGCCTTGGGGGAGCAGCACGAGGGGGCGGGCCACTCAATGGTGGGGCGTGGCCCCGCGGACCCGGTGGGTGGGTTGGGCGGGGAGAGGCCCGCAACGACTCCGCTAAGGGGCGGGGCGGGCCCGCGGATTTGGGGGCTGCGGCGGGGCTGGAACAAAGGCAGGCGCAGAGACAAAGCCCCACGGGCCCCCAGCCCCCTTCGGGAACAAAGGCCACACCCCGCCCAGTGGGGCCAGACGCGCCTCCACCGCCCCCCACGCGTGGGCGCACGGCTCGGCCCACAGGCTTTATGTTTGGATCCAGAGACGCGGAGTAGGGTCTTGGGGCCAGACTCGCCAGCCGGCATGCTCTAAGCATCCTCTCAAAAGCTGACCGCCCCCCCCCCACCCCACTGTGCCCTTTAGCCTTGGCCTGAACCAGAGAGCTCAGCACCGAGGAGCCCTGCCTAAGGGGCCGAGGCCCACCCCAAGGGCCGGCTCCGAGGCACGCTTCCCTCGGGCTTTCTCCGTGCCTAGCGTCCTCAGACACGGTCCCCTCCCAGACTCGGCCCCCACCTCAAACAGGCTCAAACAGGAGCTGTCCGCCTCCGCCGCAGGCCCTGCTTCCCAGCCCGGACCGGCCTTCCCTCCCCCCGCCCCCGCCTGGCCCCCGGGATTCTCGCCAGACTCCGCTTCCCTCTCAGGACTCCCACAAAAAGGCCCTGTTTCTCCCAGACAGGATGCCCCCACCGCTCACGGGCCTCGTTCTCCCCAGACACTCTGCCTCCTCCCTCGGACAGGACTCCCGCGCCCAGATCCCACCTCCAAGCGAGGCCGGATTCCGCTCTTCACGGATCTTGCCTCCTCCCTCAGATAGGATTCTCCCTACAGAGTCGGCTTTCTTCTCCGACGGGGCTCACGTCCCCCTCCCCGCCCCGCGCCCCGACCCGGCCTCCTTCCCTAGAACTGCCCCACTGTTGAGGTTCGTTCCGTTCGCCCACCCGGAAAAGCATCCAAGTCAGCGCCGCGGCTGCCTAAAAGATGGGAAGGGGTCGTGTGTGGGGCAGCAGGACTCGCTGCTCGGGAGCCCCTTGGAATTTGTTTGCTTTAGGCAGGTTTCAGTGTCTGGTCAAACAATAAAACGGTTAAAACCCCACAGTCAGCCACTCGGCTCCGAAGGGGACGTCCTCCTGGGATGGGGACCCTGCGCCTCTCTCTCTGCACCCAGCATCGCTCCCCGGCGCTGGCACACGCCGCGCCCCGAGGCGTCTCCGGCCTTGGCCTAAGGGGCGGGGATTGAGGTGGTGGCCCGGCCTGCCAAACCGCCTGCGCAGTACGGCGGCCAGGGGCTGGGGCCGGAGGGGGAGCGCGAGCCAGGAAAGGTGCGCGCGCCCCGCCCGCGTACGATGTTGCGGCGGTGATGTCAACAGCCCCGCCCCTGCCGCACAGGCGGCGCCGAGGCGCTGTCGGCGGCGGTAGGAAGACCCGGTTCAGGCGCGTGCGTACTCGCGGCCTCGCCCGGGGCGCTCGGCCCGGGCCCCGCCCCCGGGCGCAAGACGCCCAGCGCGCTTGCGCGGCGGCGTCGGCGCCAGTTATTTCTGTCCCGCCCCCCGGCCGCGGCTCTTTCTGCGAGCGGGCGCGCGGGCGAGCGGTTGTTCGCGTGGCGCGTGGCGCGGTGTCTGGGCGGCCTTTGAAGAGGAAGCGCGGTCGTCGTCGGCGGGAGGCTAGCAGGCGGCGGCCGGCGGGGCTTCGACAGCGCCCCGCGCGCAGCGGGGGTAGCCCAGGCGGCGCGTGGCGGCGCTCGGCCTCGCGGCGGCGGCGGCCCAAGCCGTTGGCGGCGAGCGCGTTTGCGCCTGCGCGGCGGGCCCCGCGCCCCTCCTCCCCCCTGGGCGCCCCCGGCGGCGTGTGAAT
>NW_027397162.1:1707627-1803325 GCF_003265705.2 Callorhinus ursinus
GGCGGCCTCCGCGGCGGCGGCGGCGGCGGCGGCGGCCGCCTCGGGCAGCCCGGGCCCAGGCGAGGGCTCGGCTGGCGGCGAAAAGCGCGCCGCCGCCTCGTCGGCCGCGGCCGCGGCCTCGGCCTCGGCCTCGTCGCCCGCGGGGGGCGGCGGCGAGGCGCTGGAGCTGCTGGAGCACTGCGGTGTGTGCCGGGAGCGCCTGCGCCCCGAGAGGGAGCCTCGCTTGTTGCCCTGCCTGCACTCGGCTTGCAGTGCCTGCCTCGGGCCCCCGGCGCCCGCCGCCGCCAACAGCTCGGGGGATGGCGGCGCGGCGGGCGACGGCGCCGGTGAGTACGGTCGGGCCGGGGCGGCCCATCCCCCCACCCTGCAGGCTTTGATCCCGACTCGGCGTGGGTATTGGGGGCCCGTTCCCAGCATGGCGATGGTGGGGGGTCGCCTGAGCGAGAGGGATAGGCGCCCGGATAGTGCGTGGCCGGATCGGGAATGGGCAGTGGGTTCTGGGCTGGGCGCTGAGATGGGGTGTCCGCTTCAAGCGCGATCAAAGAAGGGTTTGGGTTCCTGCTTCCTGATGAGAGGAGCTGGTCCTCTTTGGCATGGAGGTTGGGCTCAGTCGGGGGATGGGTTATAGCTTGGAGGTGAACTTGCAACAGTCTAATTTTTTTTGTTTGTTTTTGGCAGTGGTCGACTGTCCTGTGTGCAAGCAGCAGTGCTTCTCCAAAGACATTGTGGAGAATTACTTTATGCGTGACAGCGGCAGCAAGGCTGCCACAGACTCGCAGGATGCAAATCAGGTACGTCCTGCCCCAGCAACCCCTAAGAGGCCTCGGGACACGGTAGCAGTTCCAAACTTTATTCTTCTCACACTACAAGGCTCTGGGCAGACTGTTGTCACTAGGTAAAGGCTACACTTTGCGTTAGGTTGTGTTATTTGGGGTGCAGATGTGGACCTGTTTGGCGGTTTTGTCTCTTCTTACTCTGCCTTTGCCCATCAGTGCTGCACTAGCTGTGAGGATAATGCCCCTGCCACCAGCTACTGTGTGGAGTGCTCTGAGCCGCTGTGTGAGACGTGTGTGGAGGCACACCAGCGGGTGAAGTACACCAAGGACCACACCGTGCGCTCCACTGGTATGCAAGGCAGAGGGGAGAGCCTTGGCTGTTTTACGTTTGTCCTCAGTTGTTCATGATGCTAGTTACAAAGGATGGCTGGGTCCAGGGAAGCTTTTTTGGAGGGTACCACCTGAAGGGTCTGAGGGCAGAACTTAGAAATGGGGAGTCTGGGGCTCAGGTGTGTCGTCTCTGTGGATCCGAGTGGGAGGGAAAAGGCCATAGGGTGGGGGTGCACTGAGGGTTCAAGCAAGACACCCCCTCCCCCCCACAAAGACATACACATAGGTGATAAGCCCCAGTAGTGGAGGGGTGGGCCTGGGTTCCCTGGCAACTTGGTTGAGGCTCTATAGGAGAAAATGAGGCCTCTGGACCACTGTGTTGATAACTTGCAAGGGCCCTCAAGGCCATCCTGGAGAGTGCGTCTTAGAAGCGTTTTAATTTTGGGTTGTACGTGTTTTAAAGTTCAGCTCAGGTAGGTATTTGCAGACTTTTCTGTAAGTGCTGGTGGTGGTACAGAAAAGGGCTTGGGAGTTTTCTGAGTTTATTCTGGTTTTAGTTCCAGAACACTCTGAGTGGCCTTTTGGTAGTTACACTGTTGCTTCTCAGTCCTAGAGGTTAGCATTGTCAGGAAGATAAGGATGGTGGTGGTAGCTGTGGGGGCATGAGGAATCAGGAACAAAGGGCAGGGGTTTGTAGGAGGTCCTGGGTTCAGGCACAGGGCAGAGTGCAGGAGTGGGGCAATATGGGAGGACCCACGGTCTGGCTGATTTGTGTCTCAGTCATAGGTCTTGGGCTGGGCTGGTGTAGCCAGGATGTAATTGGGATTGGGTAGGAAAGAGGAATAGATGGTCTCAAGCAGCTTTGTAACGGTGACAGGTTGGGGGCGGGGTGGTGTATTGGTCTTTGGGCGGTGTTACTCTAAGTACCAGAAACCTCTTTTCAGAGAGAGGGGACCTGACACCTTTATGAGGATTTTGGTCTGACATTTCACGTTTCCTATCCTAAGAAGGCTTTGCAAAGCCTGGATCCCTTGTAGGCCTTTGGGTGGTAAGAATTCTGTGGACTTCTCTTATTCAAGAGAGGGGGAGTCACCAAGGCACGGCTTCTGAGGAAGCTGCGCTTGAACAGTATCTCTAGCCCCTGATTTGCTTTCTCTCCGTGCCAGCGAGCAAACGTTTTTTGTGCTTGGATGCCACAATAGCCGGAGTTCCCTTCTCTGCTGTACAGAATCTGCTGCGAGTGGAGGAGGAATTGAGCCCAGTGGGGGTTTTCAAGGTGGAGGAGCTCTCCTGAGTGTCCACCTGGGGAAGGTTCTGTTAGACAGAACAGCAAGTGGGAGGTCTCTACCAAAGTCTTCAGACTTTGTTATCCAGGTCACAAGCTGATAGGAGGGAGTGGTTGTCTGGGTCAGGCTCGGGGCAGAGTATTTTGAAAGGAAGGATTTGGTCTTTTTTTTTTTTTTTTTTTTTTTAAGATTTTATTTATTTATTTGACAGAGAGATAGAGCAGGAACATAAGCAGGGGGAGTGGGAGAGGGAGAAGCAGGCTTCCCGCGGAGCAGGGAGCCCGATGTGGGGCTCGGTCCCAGGACCCTGGGATCATGACCTGAACCGAAGGCAGACGCTTAACGACTGAGCCACCCAGGCGCCCCGAAGGATTTGGTCTTAAAGGTCTGTGCTTTTCCCTGGTCACTGCTGCAGGGCCCTTGAGTTTTCTCAGCAGACAGCCCAGGCTTGCAGGACAGGCGGGAAATGAGGCCTCAAGTTCTGTGTACTACTTGAGGTGGAGGTAGCTGAGGATGAGTTTCAGACTCACGGTTTCTATTCCCCAGGGCCAGCCAAGTCAAGGGATGGTGAGCGTACGGTGTACTGCAACGTGCACAAGCATGAGCCCCTCGTGCTGTTCTGCGAGAGCTGTGACACCCTCACCTGCCGGGACTGCCAGCTCAACGCCCATAAGGACCACCAGTGAGTACTGAGGATGCTGGTGGGTGCTGCCTGTTCGTTCCCATGTTCAGCACCCAAGGCCCACTTTTGTCTGCTCTCAGATACCAGTTCCTGGAAGATGCAGTGAGGAACCAGCGCAAGCTCCTGGCCTCGCTGGTGAAGCGCCTCGGGGACAAGCATGCAACGCTGCAGAAGAACACCAAGGAGGTTCGCAGCTCGTAAGTGTGGAAGCCGGGGCCGTAGTTGGGGGCAGTCCTGGGGCAGCATGTTCCTGACCTGATTCACCCTGCCCCCCCCCCCCCCCCCAGGATCCGCCAGGTGTCTGATGTACAGAAGCGTGTGCAGGTGGATGTTAAGATGGCCATCTTGCAGATCATGAAGGAACTGAACAAGCGGGGCCGTGTGCTGGTCAACGATGCCCAGGTACACCCTCTTTGGGTGGGGAAGGGATTCTGGGTCCCATCTACTGGCTCTCGATGCCATCCTTCGTGTCTGCTTTCCTTCATTGCTTTCTCTGCTCTACCTGCAGAAGGTGACTGAAGGGCAGCAGGAGCGCCTGGAGCGGCAACACTGGACCATGACCAAGATCCAGAAGCACCAGGAGCATATCCTGCGCTTTGCCTCATGGGCTCTGGAGAGTGACAACAACACGGCCCTGCTGCTCTCCAAGAAGCTGGTGTGTGCTGGTGGGCACCCAGGTGGTGGGTTCCAGGCAGGTGCTGCTCAGCACCCTGCAGCCTTGTTTGCTTTTTGTGTATTCATGTACTGCTCCATCTCCAGATCTACTTTCAGCTGCATCGGGCCCTCAAGATGATTGTGGACCCTGTGGAGCCACATGGCGAGATGAAGTTCCAGTGGGACCTCAATGCCTGGACCAAGAGTGCAGAGGCTTTTGGTGTGTCCTTTTCTTAATCCTGCTGCATATTGCTACTGTTCCAGACAGTGGGTCATTTCATGCTGATTTCACTTCATTTTTGCAGGCAAGATCGTGGCAGAGCGTCCTGGCACCAACTCAACAGGCCCTACGTCCATGGCCCCTCCTCGGGCTCCAGGGCCCTTGAGCAAGCAGGGCTCTGGCAGCAGCCAGGTGAGCCGGGGGCGGGAGAACCCTGGTAGGGAGCCGGGGGGGCACGGGGTCCTATGGGACACCTGCCCACTGAGGACCACCTACTTTGCCCACAGCCCATGGAGGTGCAGGAAGGCTATGGCTTTGGCTCAGGTGAGTGCCTTGTAGGTGGGAGAGCTTCAGTGCTCTAGGCTTATCCCTAACCTGTTGTTTTTCTTATATTTTCCGAACAGACGATCCTTACTCGAGTGCAGAGCCCCATGTGTCAGGTGTGAAGCGGTGAGTTGGCTATCTTTTGGTGGAGCCAGGTGGGATTAGGGATAGGCGTGCTGACACCGTGCTGCACCCGCACCCACAGGTCCCGCTCAGGTGAGGGCGAGGTGAGTGGCCTCATGCGCAAGGTGCCCCGGGTGAGCCTCGAGCGCTTGGACCTGGATCTCACAGCTGATAGTCAGCCACCAGTTTTCAAGGTCTTCCCAGGCAGCACTACTGAGGATTACAATCTCATCGTTATTGAGCGTGGTGCTGCAGCTGCTGCAGCTGGACAGCCTGGGACAGCTCCACCCGGGGCCCCTGGGGCCCCGCCTCTGCCTGGTATGGCCATAGTCAAGGTGAGCCTGCCTCAAGTGATTGTGAGTGGGAGACGAACACCCAGGTCTGCACCCTGCTGAACACCTTATTACCTTGTTACCTTCTTGTAGGAAGAAGAGACAGAGGCTGCCATCGGAGCCCCGCCTGCTGCCACCGAGGGCCCTGAGACCAAGCCTGTGCTGATGGCCCTGGCGGAGGGCCCTGGTGCTGAGGGCCCGCGCCTGGCCTCACCCAGTGGCAGCACCAGTTCAGGTCTGGAGGTGGTGGCTCCAGAGGGCAGTTCAGCCCCAGCAGGTGGCCCGGGTGCCCTGGATGACAGTGCCACCATCTGCCGTGTCTGCCAGAAGCCAGGCGATCTGGTCATGTGCAACCAGTGCGAGTTCTGTTTCCACCTGGACTGCCACCTGCCTGCCCTGCAGGATGTGCCAGGGTGCGAGGCTTGTGTGGGGTCTGTGCAGGGTGGAGGGCTGGGCCAGGTCCTTTGCAGCCCCTCACTCTCCTTCCATCCAGGGAGGAGTGGAGTTGCGCTCTCTGCCATGTGCTACCCGATCTGAAAGAGGAGGATGGCAGCCTGAGCCTGGATGGTGGTGATAGCACCGGTGTGGTGGCCAAGCTCTCGCCAGCCAACCAGCAGGTGAGGGTGGGGGCCAACTTCCTTAGGGGTTTGCTCAGCAGCCCTACCCCTCCCTCTGTGGCTCTGACGTCCCCTGTTCTGTTCATAGAAGTGTGAGCGTGTTTTGCTGGCCCTGTTCTGTCACGAGCCCTGCCGGCCCCTGCACCAGCTGGCTACTGACTCCACTTTCTCCCTGGTGAGTCTTGGGACTTAAAGGGAGGGTACAGGGAGAGAGTGCCTGGCCTCACCTTTAGCTTGTGGCTTTTGTCGACAGGATCAGCCTGGCGGCACCCTGGACCTAACCTTGATCCGTGCCCGTCTCCAGGAGAAGTTGTCACCCCCTTATAGTTCCCCTCAGGAGTTTGCCCAGGATGTGGGCCGCATGTTTAAGCAGTTCAACAAGCTGACAGAGGTGAGCTTGGGGAGATTGGGGTTGGGGGCAGGGCAAGGGGAGGTGGGAGGAGGGAGAGCTAGGACCCACGCACTGCCATCTGCCCGGCTTAGGACAAGGCAGACGTGCAGTCCATCATCGGCCTGCAGCGCTTCTTTGAGACTCGCATGAACGAGGCCTTTGGTGACACCAAGTTCTCAGCTGTGCTGGTGGAGCCCCCGCCGCTGAGCCTGCCTGGTGCTGGCCTGAGTGCCCAGGAGCTATCCAGTGGTCCTGGTGATGGCCCTTGAGTCTGTGGCCTCTCAGGCCAACCCGGCCTGACTCTGTCTCTGTCCTGTCAAATCCCCCCCCACTCCCCCCACAACCTCCCCCTCTGGTGGCCTGGCTCCTACTTGGTGGCCCCATCCCCCAGTCCCTCACGATATGGTTTTTACTTATGTGGATTTAATAAAAACTTCACCAGTTCCTCAGGCCTTTGTTGGGGGGGCGGGGGCAGTGGTCCTGGGGCCTGGTGTCTGCAATTCCCTCATCATGCCCCAGTGGATGGAGTAGGTGTGGGGCACTCGTCTTCAGCCATTTTTGTGTCCAGGGAGTGGGGAAGAGCATCTCTCCTGGCCTTTGCCATGTAGAGAGTGCCTCAGGTGGATGGGAGGGTCACATGGTGCACATGCCGGCTGGAGGGTTTTGGGTGCCTCTGTAGATGGTAATGCCCAGGCTGCTCTGGGCAGGCAGTGCGTAGCCCCAGATACATGCTGCATGGTGGCTATTCTTCCTGAGTACTTCCTGGACTTGGGTGTAACCATTTCTCATAATGAGATGGCACCACAGTGAGCTGGGTGGGCTGAGGATCCCTGGCAGATGAGCCCAGGCTTCAGGGTATCCGGGAAGCCCATGGTCTTGGAGGTGATAGGCACTAGAGGCCAAGGCACTAGAGGCTTTGGGAAGGGTGCTGAAGCAGAGCACACAGATGATCTTAAGCTCCCAAACCCTGAACGTCCTGTTGAGACAACTTGTCAACTCCTGCCACAAACTGGGAAGCAATCCAGCCTTCCTTATTCTACGCCTCAATGAATCTGGCACTTGGTCTTCTGCCGTGCCTGTCAGTTGCCCTTTTATCAAGCCCTGTATGGGACCTGTGCCAAGGGACCCCAGCCTGGCCCACATCAGGCCAGTCAACACAGGCCTAGGAACCAGTGTCCAATCTTTTATTACAGAAGTACAGTGAAACTGCTGGGCATCCACTGCCCACCTCCCACCCAGAGTGGTATAGGGCAATCAGTCCCTCCGCAGATTCTTGAGCCGCTCCTCCAGGTCTGCGTCGGCATCTACTAGGGCTGAAGCTGCTGCCTCTGCTTTCTTCCCACTGGCAGCCACACTGAGGGAGCCTCCGGTGGAGGGGAGGTCTACAGAGAGGGGGAGTTAGGAGAGCTCCTGTAGAAAGGAATAATGCTGGGAGCAGGGGGGGTCAGGTGGTGTCTGGACTGTTGGGTGGGACGGGGCCCAAAATTTGGTGCACTCACTTGACAGCTCGTCTGTCAGGCTCAATCCCAGCTCATCCAGGACCTGGGACACAACAGCGTCACTTGGGAAGAGAGAAGACCTTTGTGAGGGCCAGGCATGTGCGAGGACCAGGCATCCATCCCCATCCTCCCCACACCTGGTGTCCCCTAACCTTTCTTCTTCATCTTCCTCATCACCCATGGCATCATCAATGGCATCGTTCATCATCTCCTCCTTCATGTCCATGATCTCAGCCTGCCGCTCAAATTCCATCATGATCTTCTGGATCTGAGGCAACTTCAGCTGGAAGTGGGGTGTGGGGAGGGTTAGTTGGGGGTTAGTTGTGGGGGAGGGTGGGGGAACAGGAGAGGCGCACCTGTCTGTTCATGGTGCCCATGGCTTTGGTGACCCCTTTCATAGCTTGCGCCATTGAGTTGTTAGACTTCAGTGTCTGGATCTTCAGGGACACAGCCTGGATGTTGGCCCGCATCAACACAAATTTGCGCACATAACGCCGAGTGCGCACCAGGTCTTTTGCCATGATACGCACAGCATCCTGAGGAGTGGACAAACGTCGGGGAGTGGGCCAAGGGAAGATGCTCCCACTGCACCATTCTAGCTGATGCTTTCAGAGATTTACATGTGGTCACTGCCCCCTCCCTCCTCCCAACCTCATCCTCATGCGCCTTGGGTCACCACTCCACCGGTTCCTTTGTACACTTAACCTCTCTCACCCACGGACTCTGGAAGGAAGGCTGGGCTCACTCTTCTCTAGGGACCCTCTTCCCTCCATATCTAAAGTCACACTCCCTTGACTTACAGTACCTCTTCCTGAATTTCTGTCCTAGCTGAAGAGTTTCTTTCCCTCCACCTCACAAAGGCTCACACCTCAAGCACTTTATCCCAAATATAAATCTATCCATAGCTCAGCTTTCGACTTCCCCAAACGTCTTCCTTGCCTTGCCTATCCTGGGAAACGGAACCTCTTCAACTCAGCTGCTCAAGTTGCTCAGGTTCAAACTTGTCACCTGTCACAGGCTCCGCTCCCTGCTGGTTCAGACTGTCTCCATTTCTTTTACTGGCCTTCTTGCATTAAACCCTTTGACTCAGCTCCCACTGTAGCCCATGATTTCAACTGGTCTGGGCTACTGTCTACTCTGAGCTCACCTATCACTCCCTCACGGAACATTTGCTGCCTCATCTGTTTGACATGTTGGTTGCGTGGATCTTCACAGGCTCATCCTCTTCATTACTCAAGGTTTGTGGCTCTGATATCACCTGGGGGGCAGCCTTTCTAGATACCCAAAATAGGGAAGCCCCGCTCACCCTTAATTTCTCTCAGAGCACCTGTTGGTGTCCTGTCACGCTCCACCGTTCTAGCAGTGCCTGACCAAACCACAGCACCTAACCCTGTGTCCCAGCCTGTGCCCAACTGAGCTCACCATCTGGCCCTGTTTGGCCATCTTCTTGATGTCTGCGATGATTTTCTTCTCCTGGGTCTCTAGCTTCTGTCGCTCACGGTCCAACTCTCGCATGGCACGGTTCAGGGCTCGCTGGTTCTGCCTCAGCAACTCCTCTGGTGTCTTCCGGCGCCCAAACAACAAATCCATGGTAGCAGGAGCCCACCAGTGGACCTGTGACAAGTGTGAAGCCTAGGTGCAAAGTGGTGTGGGCCCCAGAGAAAGGGCAAGAAGCAGAGGCAGGGTCACAATGTGTATGGGGGGGGGAGTTGGGGGGGCTTGCAAAATGCAGAGGGGTAAGCAGGGAGAAGAAGCATTAATGGAAGGCCAAAACCTAGCCTGGAACACTGAAGGAGCCCCATGGGTACAAGTGGGGTCAGCAAGATCTGAAAGTCATCCACAACATACCCACCCCAGCCCTTCATCATAGTGCCCCAAAGGAGGTTCAAGGCTTCAGCCTCTCTCCAGACCATAGTGAGGCCCTGGAGTCTGATGCACTGAGAAGGGAAATGGTGGGCATGTGGACCCTGAGCGCCAAGGACAGGGCAACTGTGGGGGCCTGAATGCCAAGAACAAAGTGAGTATAGGAGTTCTGAAGCTGACAACCTACGAATTAGCATTCGGATTGGCGGGGGACGGGGGGGAGGGGGTGCTGAACGGGGAGGGAACCTGGGTGCGAGTAACATGGTTGTGGGGAGTTGGGGTACCCGGCACACTAAGGAAATGATGGATGCTGGGGAGCTCTGAGGATCTGGAAGAAACGGGTCCTTGGGGGCCCCTGTACACCCGGAACGTGATGATGGGCGATGGGGCGCCTTGTTCATCCAGGACAACCTGGGGGGCGTTGGGCGGCCCGCACACCGAGAGCAAGGTGGCTCGATGATGGGGCTAGGGTCCCGTGGACGGGCGAGGCAGCCGACACCCCGGCGAAGAGACCCTCGTACGCCGTCGCCCACGCACCCACCCGGGACCCGCGGCCCAGCAGGGGCCACTCACCGGAGCTGGGACGGGAATCGGCTTCCGCTTCCGGGTTACGCTCCTCTCGGCTCCCAAGCGCACCCACCAACGATAGCCCCTCGGTTCTTTCTGCCGTCGCCGCCGTTTCCGGAAGAAATGATCTGACGTCACACGCCCCACCGGCACCCGGAACGATGGGCGGGGACAAGAGCGCGCGTGCGCAAGCAGGCCGGCATCCAGGCGCATGCGCACAAGCTTCCGTCTCTCCGGGGCCTGCCTGTGGGTGTTCCATAGGTTCCAGCCGAGCCAGGCCTGGAATCCCAGCCCCCTGTTGGGTTGGTGCATCTTCGGGCGCCTTGGGCCCGGCCACCCCAGAGGTCCCGGATCCCACCACCGCACCCACTGGAAGGCCCAGCTCATCCGACGGACCCCGACGTTTCCCTAATGTTTCTGGATCTGAGGCACCTGGTAGCACCAGGGAGGGTTCTTGATGGGTCCAGTCATGGCAGGAGGGGGCACAGCTGGAGATGGCACGGACTTTCCTCTATACTGGCTTACCAAGCAGGAAGCGAGTGGTTACTGGTCCTGCCCCTTGATGGTCGCATATTGGGATTCATCCCACCCAGCCTGAGGCTTGGGGTGTTGTCCCCCTATTACCCCCCAGGGCACTGGGTAGCTTCTTGAGGGGTGCCCCAGTGCCACCTGTAACCGGTTACACATCTCCCGCCACTCCTGCTGCAAGAGCTCTGGTGGACATCACCTGCCCCTCCCACCCCCACAGAAGGAAGAGGCGGAGGCCATGCAGTAACATTCCCCTTTAATAGCCTGGTGGGACCTCCAGTGGTGGAGGGGTGGGGTGCCCGAGCCCCAGCCACCCAGTCCCCTTGGCCACCCACCCCAGAGCCCAGAGTGGGGGGCTGGACAGCACCCAGCTGGGGGCTAGACAAGCCAATTCATTTCCCATTGCTGAGCGGGTCGGGAGAGGCAGCGCCGACCTTAATCACGTGGTGGTTAAAAAAAAAAATAATAACTAGGAGCCAGTGGCAGGGAGGGGAGGCAAGGCCAGGGCATGGGATTCCCCCACCCGCCACCCCATGCCCCCCACCTGTGGCCCCCAATAAATATTTGCAGGGGACGCCGGGGCTGGTGGCCCTGGCAGGGGTGGGTGTGCGCCAACCCTATTTCAGGCAGCGCTCGAAGTAGGTGGAGCCGATATAGCCACCCCGCATGGAGCGCTGCACATTCTGCTCAAACAGCCGCCGGTTGTTCTGCAGGACCTCGGCGGCCTCCTTGTTCAGTGGGTCTTCGGGGTTGGGCTCCTGCGGCCAGTATGGGTAGGGGTCAACAGGCCCTAAGAGCAGAGAGGGCCAACCTTCCCCAGCCCCACCCACCCACCCCTACTCACCAAGAAGAGATACTGCAGGCCATAAATTATGGAGTTTATCGTAAGGACTGGCTTCCAGTCCTCTCTGTGGACAGAGAATCAGGGTCAGGGGCTGGTGAGTGGATGGCCAACAAAGAGCCTGCTGGGACTGAACAGATCAGGCCCAGGGCACAGGACAGTGCAGATGTGAGAGGCTAGGGGGAGGGCACACAGCGGGACAGGCCAAGGAGAAAGCGAAGGTCAAGGCTTGAGGAAGAAAATGTGGAGATGAAGAGAGAGAAAACCGCAGACCACAAGAGGGAGGGAAGGGACAGAGACCTGTGCGGTCTAAAGTCAGGGCCCTCACCTGAGGATGTTGAGGCAGACGTTGCCCTCGAGGTCAATGTTGGGGTGATAGACCATCGTCTCACACTTCACCTTGGGGGGGTCATGTGGGTAACCCTGGCCCACCTGGCTCCAAGGAGAGAGAGTAGATAGACAGGTGCCTTAGCAGCGCCTGGCTGGGGCGGGCCTCAGCTGATGCCTCTATCCCTCTATCCCTGCCCACCCGGGACTCACCTTAAAACTGAACACAAACTTCCCACTCTTGTAGAAGCCCTGCGAGGGGAAAGAAAAAAAGTCTTAGGACACCATCCTGCAGGGCCTGGCACGTAAACTAGGTCTCCCAACTCAAGGTATTCCCCCCCAGCCCCATACCTGGGAGTCCAACTGAGTGAGCCCTTACCTCATCAGGACAGATGACCAGCTTGAAGTTGAGGAGATCGTCTGGATCTGAGAAGCTGATGTCACACGTCTTGGGCAGGTTCAGCTCGTTTATGTCTGGGTTTGCAAAGCAGAGAAGGGGAACAAAGAGTGGGCAAGGGAGAGAGGAGGGCACTCAGAGCAGGTCCAAGTGCCAGCAGAGCACCCATGGCCTCCACCTGGACCCTCAGGGCTCTGTCCTGGCTGTGCCCCACAGCCCTAACCCTCTCCCTGCTCCTTCTGCTTCCCAGTGTCCAGGCACGCTCTGCTAGATCCACAGCATGCCTCAAACACGCATTTTCAACTCTGGCTACGCTCCATCTCCTGGCCCAGGTAAGGCCCAACTCTTGTGAATCCACAGCCTCAAGTCTCAGCACCCAACAGCTGGGTGCCCCCAACCCAGCTCCCAAATTCCCCCACCCCTGTGTGGCCCCCAAGGGCCTCCCACTACCCCAAACACCAGGCTCTCCAGCCAAGAACTCCCTTTTCTAGTGGACACTGCTGCTACCCCCCGTCCACCCAAACTCAAGGGCCCTGCCCCCCATCACCCCCTCACCAATCCTGTCTCCACCGTCCCTCCTCTGCTCTGCTTGTCACCCTAAATTCAGGGACCCACCCGGCCCTCAGACATGTGAGTTCCCATTCCTGTACCCCTCTCAGCAGCCTCTGAGATTCCCAGCACCTCCAGGATGATAGTCTAAGTTCAACCCTACTCCCATCTCCAACCCCTGGCACACACTGTTCTTCCTTCCTCCACGTGTCACCCCAAACCCCAAATTGCCATGTGACCCCGACCCACAAATCGCAGTGCCCCAAACTTACTTCACTCCATCTGACTTTCAGATTCCCAACGACCCCAAGATACTTCACTAAATCCTCTCCGACTCCTATCCCCAACCCTTGGCCCACCACCTACCCAATCTCCTCTGCCTATATCACTCACGTTCCAGTCTGACCCCCATGCTCAGTGGAGTCTCCAGCTTCCTACTCGCCCTCCACTGCCTGACTCCCTGATTCTCGGTCCCTGATGCAAGACGCCTGGCTTTCCGGGTACCCTAAGTGCCCCATACTCGGCCCCCCATCTCTGACCCCCCGGTGACTGCATTTCTCCTGATGCCCCATCACACCAACACCCAGGCCCTAACCTCCGACCCCACATCTCTGACATCTCTGACCCCCGGCGACTGCAGTATCCCACTCCTGACTCTTACATCACCCCACCCCAAGCGCTGACCTCCGACCCCCCCCCCCTCCTCCGACCCCCTACCCTTCTGGATCCGCAGCTGCGCAGCCGACGCCTTCTTGCTGCTGCCCTTGGTGCCGCCCGCCGACTCCTCCTCCTTCTTCTGCTGCTTCAGCGAGAACAGCTTGATCATCCTGCCGCCGCCGCCGCTGCCGCCGCTGCGGGGCCCGGGACCCCGGCCACCCGGCCCCCTGCCGCCGCCCGCGCCGCCTCCGCCACTCGAACCCGCCTTCGCGGCCTCCTCCGCTGCTGCTGCCGCCCGCCCGGCCTGCCGTGCCGCTCCGCGCCCACCGCGCGGCCCGCGTCGGCTCCCGTAGTCCGGCTCCGGCCTGGCCCGGCGCCTCGGGCTCGCTCGGCGGCGCTCGGGCCGACTCGGCTCTTCTCGGGTCCGCTCGGCCCCGCCCCCACCCGGCCGCTCCCTCCTCCCCCTCGCCCGCTTAGGTCCCCTCAGGCTCAGCTGCGGCCGCGCCGCCTGTCTGTTCACTCGCTCCCACCGCGAGGGGGTGCGGCTCGAGGGGAAGGAGGAGGCGGCGGCCGCGGTGGCGGCGGCCGTGTACTAGAAGAGGCTCGGCTTCCGCGGCAGCAGCGGCTTCGGCGCGGAGGTCCGCAACGGCCTCGGGCGCCCCACCGCTTCGGATATTTCCGCCGCTTGCCCACTTCGGCTCTTCTCGCCCGGTCTGCGCTGTGCGCTTGCGCAGCCGCCGCCGCCGCTGCTGCTGCTGCTGCTGCTGCTGCTGCTGCTGTCGCCGCCGCCGCCGCCGCCGCCGCCCAGCGTTGCTCAGCGATAGGTCTTGATTATTCGGACTTTTTCGGCGGGGCTCGGGTATTTCCGTTCGTGCAGGCCGTCCCGCGGTCATTTCCGGGGACGCTCACGGGTCCAGGCGTGGGCGGTGCCGCCGCCATCTTTAAGTAGGGCAGGTGCAGGTCACTTCGCGGGAGGTTCCCTTGTGCAGACCGCGGCGGGGGTGGGTCTCACGAGGTCCTCGCCCCTGGAGGTCACAGAGGCGGGGTGACCACGGCGGGCCAGAGCCCGGGCGAGGCCATAGGCTTTGCCCAAAGAGTGCGGGGTCGAGCGCCCTCGGTGCCCCATCGCAAACGCAACCCGCTCGCGGAGATTCTGGCCGAGGTAAACTAGCAAATAAAAGGTGTACTGTGCCAGAGAGTGGTAAGCACTTTGGGAGTTTACATGGGTGGGCCCTGGATGGGACGTGGGGCGGGGGTCCTCCCGGAGGGTCCTCCCGCCGTGTGTGCGGCCAGCCTGCGCTCCAGTGACACACAAGCTCAGCGGGCCCCGGAGGGCGGGAGGCGGCGGCGCGGGGCGGCGCGGGGACTTCCGGCGGTCGCCACGGAAACCGTCAGGCGGGTGAGCTGCGCGGCCAGGGGCCGGGTGGGTGGCTGCGGCTGGCGCTCTGCCGCTCGGCCCTGCGGCGACCGCGTGCGGCCCCCGCTGCGCGGCCCCTTCCGCGTCTGAGGCGACCGGCCCCATCGCCTGGAGCATGGCGGAAGAAGGAGTTTGGCGGTCCGGTTGGGCGGGGACGCTCGCGGGCTGCCCTCGGCCGTCGACCCCGGCCCAGGCCCGCAGTCCTCGCCTCGGGGCAGTCGCCCTGACGCCCTCCCAGACCCGCGCTGGTGTCCATCTCGGTCCCTCTCGTCGCCTCCACCTTTTCGGATCTTGACCCAGCCTCCTTAGAGCCCCTGCGCTGTGGGTTTTCGGGCACCATTGACGTCCCTGGGCTCCGCGGACTGATCCCCGCCGTGTCTGTCCAGCTGCGGCCGCTTTGGGCCCTGCCGTTCTCAGTACCCCCGTCCCAGGACCCCTTCCGTGCCTCTGGTCGTGCCGTTATCCCGGCACCCTTTCTCGGTTCCAGAGCTGAGTGCTGGAGAGGGGCCAGGATGAGGGCGCGGACTCAGGAACCTCAGGCAGCTCAAGTTTGGGGCTGACGCTGCAACCGCCCCCGCGTTCTTAGGCTTCCGACGTGGCTGGTCATGGGGCTCAGATGGCCCCTCCAGATTCAATCTCCCTCTTCCTCTCTCTTTTTCTCAGCCACTCTGCTCTTCCTATCTATTGTACGCCCATCGCCAGGCGAGGGGGGGTGACCATTCTGGGACCAGCCCCAGTCTCAGGGGTGTTGCCTACTGCTCAGCCTGAACCATGTGCCCATCCTCAGGCCGGTTTCGGAGGCTCATCAGCTGGAGGCCCATCTGAGGATAGGGTGTTGGTTTCCTGGAGAAGTGGTGCTGCGCTAGCCAAAGCTAGATTCTCGCGGTCTCTGATCTCATGGCTTTCCATGACAGTCCGCCGGGAAGACTTAACCATGCAACAAAATGCTGGGAAAAGGGGGCCACGGGGCCTGGGCCAGGGAGGAGGGGATGGCTGAGGTGAGGCAGGGTTTTGGGTTGGAAGCGGTGCACCTGGGTTTTGTTACTCTCATGGCAGAGGGGCACAGGTGGTTGAGTGGTGAGGGTGCTTGTACCCTTTGGGCCTGCATCCTCTTGGCAGGCAGCATAGGGCTCAGCACATCAAAGGTCCTGAGGGAAGCTGGGGCTGGCACCTGGATGGATCGGGCAGCATATGACAGGTGAAGAGTGAGGGTGGAAGTGCACCTGGGGCATTAGCATAGCCTCTGGGACCTGTCACTGAGAAGCTAGGGTCTGTTTTGGAAAGGAGTGGCAAAAGCGGGCAGGGAAGGGAGGTGGGGTGCTGTGGGCCTCCAGGCTAGAGATTTGTGGATGGGATCGGAGCGGTGCTGGGGGATGGAGAGAAATGGACAGATTTGGGTAGCTTGGGGTTGGGGGTAAGAATAACTGGATGGATGTGGCACGGGAGGCCATACTTGGGAGCAAACAGTATGGGCTCAGGTACGGATGATCCAGGGACAGGCTGGTTGCGCGCTATTGTAGCTTCCCCAGATGACCAGTGCCTTAGGGGTTCCTCTCCTGGCTTCCTCCAGTGGTTCTGGCTGAGGGAGGCCAAGTGGTCATTCTGTCCAAGTCCTCAGCCCTGCTGCTCGTATGGTAGCACTTGGGTTCACAAACCCCAGCCTGGCTTGCAGGGGTGTCCCCAGCCAACTGCAGAAATGGCCCTTCGTGGGGGGCTCTCATATCACTTCAAGTTTTTTTCTTAGAGGACTGATTCAGCAGGTGAGTCCGTGGACTTACGACTTTGCGCATGGGGCCCCGGCCAGATGTCTCATGCCTCTCATGTGTGTTATAATTTTTCCTGTGTGTAATTTCAAGTTCTTAAGTAGTCATATGTGTGCAGATTTCTCTTCATGTTCCTCACACACCAAGATGATCAAAACATGAGAGTGAGCTTTCTTGTTCTGTTTCTGATTATAAAATTCACAGAGGATTTGAAAAAAATCAGTGTTACAGGATTTATGAAGTTCTGGCAATACTTAGCCTCACAGCACTAGCTACCTCGGTGTTTGTGTGCCTTCCTTAATTGGACTCCTTGCCTCCACCTAGGGACCCAGTGACTGCCTTCCTCCCCTCTGATTAGTATATCCCAGGTCAGGATCCTCAGAGTTCCGTTTGTGGTTGGAGAGGACAGGAAGTGTTGGCACAGGGCCCAGGGGACCTCTCCCCACCTCCTGACTGTGCCACATGGCAGTGCCCCTACACAAGGGGAGCTGTTGACCAGAGTGGCCCTGGTCCTGGCTGGGGGTAGGCCGGCGGGGTGGGGGGGGGGGGAGAGAGGGGGGGAGTAGGGGAGGGAAAGAGGCAGGGAACACACCTTCTCTGGGGTGACCATTGGAAGCTTCTGGCCGAGGCTGGCTTCTTTCCCCGATTTCAGGACCCCAGTTTTGTAGCAAAGTTCAGCTGTATCCCTGGGAGAAGCTTGGACACATTAGCCTCAAAAGATTGTGTTTAGAACCCCTCAGGCCGAGGGCAGGCTGACCCCTGCCCAGAGTGGGGTTTAGGTCCCAAGCCAGATCCTGATGCATGAAGAGCTTTTCTTTGGCGCTGCTTTTCATCCTGCTTTTGGCACCCCAAGGTACCCACCGGTTGGAGGTGGGGGGGTGGTGCTAGGCCAAGGGCCTGGACAACGGGATGGAAGGGTAAGATCACTAAGGCAAGACGCAGTGGCATGGGAAAAGTCTAGAGGGTTCCAGAGATGCCAGCCCGGTGTAGACACCGAACCTGCACTGGCAGCTTGTGTAGTTTGATTTGGAAGCTGCTAACAGCTGTGTTTCCTGGGACTTGCCACTGAACACATTCCTCAGAGACCACCACCCAGTGTGGGGGAGCCCTTGGGGGCTGCACACCTGGCCAGGGTTGGCGGCAGCTGTGGCCCACGGAATGGGAGTGATCACTAGAGGGCTAGGGAACTGGCCTGGGGCCTCCAGGGGACTTTGATTTCTGGACTGGTTGGGGTACTATCCTAAGGGGAACCTAACCTCAGCACCCATTGGTAGTGAACATGCGTGAATCTAGATTTCCAGATAAAACCTAGCTTTTATGCCTAAGAAATGGCTTCCTAGGTTTAAAGTTTTAACAGACACATCCCCAGCTCTGGCCTGCTGGGCACCAGTCTGCTACTTCTACTGGGCTGGACGATCTTGGCTGGCAGGGGAAACCTGGGCCAGTTCTCACCTGGCAGTTGGCTTAGCCCATAGCTACGCGGGTGGAAGGCATCATGGGCAAACAGGCGGCACCCACAGACCTCGGGGGGTGCTGCTAGGAGTCCTTGGCTCTCACAGAGACTGCACAGTTGCCGAAGTGGTGGGCAGCTGGGCAGAGGGACCCGCGCAGGTGGGGAGGCACGGAGTGGGTAGCTTTCCAGACCCATGCTCTGTCTACTGTTTATTGAGCACCTACTGGGAGCCACGTCCTGGGTGGGCCCGCCTGTACCCAAACTTGATCAGAGGCCTCACAACCACCCTGTGAGGTAAGTGTTCTGAGCGAACACGCTCCCCTCCCCCGACAAAAGGCCAAAAGCCGAGGCGCAGAGAAGGGGGTACGGTGAGTGCTGGTTACTCCGCACTGTGGATGCGCTGGTGCTGGATGAGCTTAGTGCTCTGGTGGAAGCGGCGGCCACAATCCTGGCAGGCAAACGGCTTCTCACGCCGGTGGGTGCGCAGGTGCTGCGTGAGCGTGGGCCTCTGGCGGAAGGCCTTGCCGCACTCCGGGCACGCGTAGGGCCGCTCGCCTGTGTGGATGCGCCGGTGCTGTGTGAGGTTGGCGTGCTGCCGGAAGCTCTGGCCGCAGTCAGGGCAGGCAAAGGGCCGCTCACCCGTGTGGATACGCTGGTGCTCGGTGAGCCGCGAGACTTGCGTGAAGCCCAGGCCGCACTCGCTGCAGTGGTAGGGTTTCTCCCCGGTGTGCGTCCGCTGGTGGCGCGTGAGCTTCAGGCGCTGGCTGAAGCGCTGGCCACACTCCGGGCAGGCGAAGGGCTTCTCGCCTGTGTGCACGCGCAGGTGCTGCGTGAGCGTGGGCCTCTGGCGGAAGGCCTTGCCGCACTCAGCACAGGCGAAGGGCCGCTCGCCTGTGTGGATGCGCCGGTGCTGTGTGAGGTTGGAGCGCTGCCGGAAGCTCTGGCCGCACTCGGCACAGGCGAAGGGTCGCTCACCGCTGTGTACTCGCCGGTGCTGCAGCAGCACGGAGCGGCGGCCGAAACGCTCGCCGCACTCCACGCAGCCAAAGGATTTGTCACCCGTGTGCACTGCCTGGTGTTCCAGGAGCACGGCTCGCCGCGGGAAGCTCTCGCGGCACTCGCTGCAGGGGAAGGGGCCTGGGGGCTCCGGTGCGCCGGGAGGCGTGAGGGGCGCGCTGGGCCCGGCGCCAGGGCCCGGGGGGTCGCCGTGGATGCGCTGGTGCTGCAGCAGGTTGGAGCGCTGCCGGAAGCTCTGGCCGCACTCAGCGCAGTGGAAGGGCTGCTCGCCTGTGTGCACTCGCCGGTGCTCCTCCAGGCGCGCGCTGCGCACGAAGCCCTGACCACAGTCGCCGCACACAAACGGCCGCTCCTCAGTGTGCGTGAGTTGATGGCGCAGGAGGTGCGAGCTTCGGCTGAAGCTTCGGCCGCACTCGCTGCACATGAATGGCCGCTCTCCCGTGTGTATTTTCTGGTGCCTCAGTAGGTTGCTGCGTTGGCTGAACACCTTCCCACACACGTCGCAGCGGCCACCCCGCCCCACCGCGGGGCCTGTGCTGGGGCGGCCCCGGCCCCGGCCTTGGGCCCTGGGCGCGCGCCAGCGGGCGGTGGCCAGTATGGGGCCCAGGAGCTGGCGGGGACCCTCGTTCGTGGGGTTCTGCTCACCTCCAGGGCCACTGGGGAGCACGAGTGCATGTGAGAAGCCACTTTCACGGGAGGGTGACTGGAGTCGGTCGGTGAGGCCGGCCATGCCGAGGTCCCAGGGGATGTGGAGGTGGGGGCTCACAGTGCCTGGGCCAGCAGAGACGCTGTCCATGTGGAGCGCAAACCCTGCATTGCACAAGGGGATCCCTCATTCATACCGAGAGAACTGTGCCTGGACCCACTCCAGCCCACGGTAAACAGGGTGAACTAGAGGGACCTGAAACTAGCCAGTGAGGCTTACAGAGGGGGCAGGGGCAAGGATTCTTTCTGTGCAGGCCTCCCTACAGAGGCAACGGTGGGACAGAGCCTAGCATGAGGGAGATTCAGAAGATGGGGACACGCTTTCCAGGCCTGGCTTCAGTTTGCAAGAATCGCCTTCCTGGAAGGGCTGTCGGGCAGCTATGGGGCAGGTGGCCCTGCACTAGTGATGATGGTTTCCACAAATACACAGAAGTGGGTGGGTCTGAGGCGGGTTGGAAGTGGAGCCAACAGGAAAGAAACGGGGATGGGAGGGGGGTAGGCGGCAGGACTTTGGTCTGACGTGCCTTGCTTGAGATGTCCGTGGGGCGTCTTGAGGGAGAGAGACTGCATGCAGGCTGTGGGGTGCAGGAACTGGGGCTCAGTGTGCAGGGAAACGGGAACATGGGTGCTGTGGCATATGCATGGCACACAGAGCCCTGGCCCTGTGTGTGGTCAAATAAGAGTGGGTCTCTATGGAAAGAAGGAGCAGGTCCTAGCCACGCTGTGGCACTCCAGCATTAGATGCTGTGTGAGAAGGGAGGTGTGACCAAATGCGGCTGAGAAGCAGGGGCTAGAGAAAGAGAAAGGTTGAAGGAAGTTAAATCAGGAAGACTAAGAGACTAGCAAGGGCTTCAGTGGGACAGAAAGTCTGTAAGTTGTCAAAGAAAAGTCATAAATTATACTGCACCAAAGGAGATCATTTGTGCACAGCAAAGACAACCTTGGAGCCAAAGAATGAATGACAAACACATTTTCCAGAAGCAAAGGGCTAATTGAGCTTCTAAGTAAAGAGCTCCAATTAATCAACAAGACCCGTGACCTGACAAACACAGGCAAAGGATGTAACTAATGCTGTATCCCATAAAATATGCTGAGTTCGATCCTAATAAGAAACTGCAAATTGGAGCTGTACTCGACTACCATTTTCATACTCTCCCCAGAGGGACTCAAGTGTTTGCATGCCTTGCTGGTGAGCATTTAATGGGAAGTCAGTGGGGCAAAATACATTAAAATGGCAAATTTCTCACACTTTGATCAGCAGTTTCACTTTTATGCACTTCAACAGTTATGTTCCCCGCTGTCCAAAGTGACCTATATATACGAGATTTCTCAGTCCGTCACTGGAACTCCACCCAAAGGAATGTCAGCAGGAGCCTGCCTGGATGGGCAAGTGTCTCCACAGTGAGCCCCAGTGGGGCTCCATGCAGCTGTCCAGAGACAAGAGTATTTGTTGCTGCGTGAAGTGGGAAGATGCACAAAAAATGTCAGGTGTGAAACATGGGGATTAGGCCTTCACCTGTGTTTTAAAGGGGAAAAAGGTATGTATTTGAATTTGTGTTTGCTCTTTTTTTATGCACAAAATCTTTTTGGAAGGACACACAAGAAGATGGTAATGTTGGCTGTTGGGGGACAAGACTGTGTAACACAGGCAGGAGGGGGCATTCTACTGTACACTCCCTCGTGCCTTTTGAATTTTCTAACATGTGAATACATTAGCTATTCAAAATACTATGGTGAAGACAGTGGCTGCAGAGATGGTTGGTTGAGGGATGAGGAGAGCAGCCAGGCACCCTTAATGGAGAGACCAAGGTAACTGAACGGAATGAGTGTTTGAAGCTGGGGGCTGCGGTTGTCAACAGAGAGAACAGGGTTGCAAAGAAGGAACCCGCCAAGGAGTCTGAGGTGGTGCCGCCAGTGTGGATGGAGAAAGCTGAAAGACTGTGGGGTTGTGACCTGAGAGAGAAGCAGGTCCAAGTTGGAGGCAGTGGTCGGTCACAAAGCACAAGGCCGAGCCTGGCCAGCCAGCTGAAGACTAAAACAGCGGATGGGGGATGTGCCAGAGCCAACTCCCTCAACTCCAACATGCAGAAATGACAACAGAACCTGAGAAAAAACTTAAAAATATTTTGGGCAACTCCAAAGGAAGAAAGGACAGCTGGTGAGGTTCAGGAATCCAGAGCCTGTGCAGTGAGCTCTAAAGCCCCTGGGGCTTTAGACCTGGGGATTAAAGCCAGGCTCTGTCATGAAGCTCAGGGTTGAGGACACGGGCTAGGTTAGTGCAGTCCACCCACAGACCTGGCCAGGAATAAGCTGCTTGCTTTTGGCTGGGTTCCAGAAGTACCTTCACTGAACATCCTGGGGCCCAGATGATCCTTCCACTTCAGGGTTATGATGGGTCCTGTGGCAGCCTCTCACCCACCAGGATGCTTGTCCCACGTGGGGATAAACAGGAAGCTCCAGCTATGAAGGGCAGACTGTCAACAGTGCAACCAGTTGGGAGAATTCACACCTGAAGAAACCAAACTAGCTAACCAGTTTGGAAAGGACAGTGAAGTATGTCCAAATCCTCAAAGGACGGATGGGCATCCATGAAACAAGGACATTATGAAAAAAGAAAGACTTAGAATCCTTATTGACAAAAAACATAGCGAATAGGGACTTCTGGCCAATAATGGTATCTATTTAAGTTCCATTCTGAAACAACAGTAAAAACGACAACAAAGTTTTTGTTTCTTGGGGCATAAAATCCACAAAGGTTAAAGAAGAGGAAAGGAAACAAACAAACCCCTAACATTTTCTACTCTGGAAAGCTGAGGGGCAAAGAGTAACTGTGTAGCAGATTGTAGAAAGTGAATACTAAGCCAGCAGTGAGGAAAATGGAAAAAAAAAAAAAAAACGAATCACTCTGTTTGACCTCAAAGAAGACTCGAAAAGTTTGGGAGTTAGAGGTACCAGGTAGCTCTGGCCATGGAGGTGAAGGGGCAGGGCCACCAAGCACACTATGCAGTAGTTCAGAACTACTGCATAGACCAACCCTGGGCACAGAACTCTGAGCAAATAGTGGGCACTGCTGTATCTCTGATTCCTGGATCTCTTCTCCCCATCCTGGCAAAAGGCTGGGTTGAGGGTAAGAGACCATCCTGAGGAAGCAATATAGCCAACAGCCAAGTGATACACATTCCAGAAACAAGGGAACGAAACAAGGCAAGGAAAGGGAATTCAGAGAAACAATTCAAGCCAGTTTCCCAAAATTGAGAGGTATGAATTTCAAACTGAAAGGACTTACCAACAATGATGATGAAAAAACTCTGAAACTTAATTAGTAACAAGAATTCTTCATGTAGCCCAAGTAGCCTCATATAGAATGTTAGGTGAGTGTGTTTTAGAGATGTAGCCTCTCAGAACTTTTTATCTCACATACCAGAGTTCCCAGGAAGGTCCACCAGAGCAAGGGAGTAAACCAAGAAAGAGGAAGGGTCCAGGGAACAAGGAAGAAGGGGCAGAGACACTAGATGATGGCAGACTGAGAGCAGTATAGCTGAGGTGGACAGCAGGGGACCACTGGCTTCCTCCTCTGTCCTGTCTGATCCAGGTCCCTCCTGCCCACCCACTCACTGTCTGCTAACTTGGGGTCCTTGCCAGATCCAGACCCTCCCTCCCCTGCTACCCAGTCAGTAGGGCAAATCCAGAATCTATGCACCTTCCAGGATGCTAGGGCTGGGAGAGGATGGGGGTCTGGGGAATACAGGCTCTGCTCTCAGGTTTTACTGTGGTGGGGAGCAGCACCTGGAGGGAGCCTGAAGTCAGCAGAGGGCTTGAGGGAAACCCCAGCAGCCTACTCCATGCCAGGGGAGAGCACAGAAGGTTACATGCTGCAAGAAACAGTCCACAGAATGGAGGAGCTTGGAGATGCTGGAGTGAGAGGGCAGGGCTAGGGGTGGGAGAGGTGAATGTGGTGCTGCCCATGCAGAGGGCCCAGCCCCACCATGCCTGGTCTCACTCACCTGGAGGGAAGATGCCCCCAGCTTCCTCCTGCCACAGGGCCCCAGGATGCTCCCTCCATGAAGGCCCCTCAAGCCCAGTCTCGCTGTGGGGAGAGGCCTGGTCCAGCACTGTCTCACAGCCCTGAAACCACAGTGGTCGCTGCTCGTCTATGCCCAGCTAGGCTCAGAGAGGGACCTACCTGACCCCCACCCACTGAGGCTCCCCAGACAGGGAGGATGGCCTGTACAGGGCTCACCTGGGCCTCTTCAGGCAGGAGAGTGGAAGTGGCTTCTTGGGGGTTGGCTACAGGCCCAGAATCCAGAAGCTCTGTAGAGGAAGGTTGGGGTCAGGTGGCCCAAGAGTGTCCCCACCCCATTACCCTCCTCAGTGATATGCCAGATGCTGGAATCCACCCTTGGGGCTGGAGTAAGGCAGAACCCCCTGGAAGGCCATAGGAGGAGCTATAGCAGGATGAGACAGACTCAGGTCCGTGCCCTGCACCCCTGCATGAGCCCTGGACAGGAAGGCCAGTGAGGGTGGAGAGGAGCACTGCACCAGGGTCCACATAGGAATGATGCAGAGTGTGGGTGGCCAGTGCTGGCACCTGCCTGGAAGGAGTAAAACAGGGAGGGGCATGCCTCCCAGCACCCTGGGGTCCTCCTTCAGCCACACCCACCCATATTCAAGCCTGCTGCCTGCTCCCCAGAGACCAGCTATTGTCTCTCAGTGGATCTCCTCACATGCCCCCCACCTCGAGACCCCAACAGCCTACGCCATGCTGGGGGAGAGCACAGAAACAGCTGTGACAGTCAGACTTGGCATGTGAGGGGCAGTGATGGTCACCGGCTAGGCAAGATGGAGTGCAGGGGTGGGGGGCACCAGTGCACATGAATATTTCCATCCAGCAGGTGACCTTCAGGCTGTTGAGGCCAGACTCCTCTGGTCTACCCAATCAGGCTTTGGGCCATGCATGCGTTGGCCGCCCTCACCTGGGTCCTCTGTAACCGTGGGCTCCTCTTTCACCCAAAGGCCCAGTGGTGACTCTTGTGTGGCTTCAGATGGTGTCCTAGGCCCACATTCTGGAGTCTGAGGCTTGGTTTGAAGGAGGGGCTGGAAGTTGGAGGGCTCCATCTTCTCTGATAGCACCTCCTGACCCTGCACTTGGACTGTGACCTGGGGAGGCGCCCCCCACCATCAGGGACCCATGCAGAGAGTTTGGCTGGGCACAAGCAGGGGGTTCATGGGCATCTTCCCCATCACAGGACCCCAGGTCCTGACCCACGAGGTTCTCCAAGGACCCACATCCCCCCAGCACTGAGTCAGGAGTGAAGGGACCGCCTGCAGTTGCTCTCTTGCTGCTTACAACCACGAATGCCCAGTGGTCTCCCTCTCTCTCCACCCTGCAGCCCTTCCCGCGTCCATGACTCCAGGTGATGCAGGGATGGGCCAGTGAGGCTGGCCCTGGAAGCTTGGCTACTCTCACACAAGGTCTGCTTCAAGTGACCACTTCCAAACCACAAGGAACAGGTGTCTGGTTGAGCATGGTGCTCCCCAGGGTGAGGCAGAGCTGGATACTGTTCCAGCCTGGATCCTCGCTCAGGGCCACTGACTCACCCATCTGCGGGGGCCTCCTGGCTCCTGGCGCAGCCCCTCGACCAGGGCAGCGGCCTCCTCAGGGCTGCCTGGCCGCTGTCCCTCCACACGGGCCTGGATCTCGGGGGGCAGCGCGCACAGGAACTGCTCCAGCACCAGCAGCTCCAGCATCTGCTCCTTGGAGTGCGCCTCGGGCCGCAGCCACTGGCGGCACAGCTCCCGGAGCCGGGCCAGGGCCTCACGGGGACCCTCTTCTTCCGCATAGTGGAAGTGCCGAAAACGCTGGCGTGCAGCCTCTGGGCCGGGATCCCACGGGGCGGCCTCACCCTCCTCCTCAGAGTCCTCCAGCTTCACCATGACAGGTCCCTCATCGTCCAGGGACGTGTGACCTGGGGAGCCTAGTGCTGCGGGCCTCATTGGAAAGACTGGGCGGGGGCTCCGAGGATAATGTCTTCCCCTAGGAGAGGAATGGGGTGAGGCTGCTGCGAGGACAAACAGTGGCAGCAAATGCTTATTTGAGCGTCTACTGTACGCTTCGTTGTTCCATCTTCAGACCTGCACCGAGCAGAAGGCAGATAAGAAAACTGAGGCACAGAGTGGTGGTCACATCCCAGGCACCTGTGTCTCTGCTCTCTAGCTGGGACCTACACACAGTCTCTGGCATTCCCCTGTTCCAAACAGGGTGCTTCTTAGGCATAGAAGGCACGCCTCCCTTAAATCCTGCCCTTCTACGTGCACCACCCCACCCCTGTCCGGCAGCTCTCCCACTCCCAGGTAAATGACATTTGCAGTATTTACCACGTAGGCATAAGCACCACTACAGGTCCTCTCCCCCCCCGCCCCGAACACCAGCCCATCATTGCACCACCCACTCTCCCATCTAGTCTCTCAGCTTCGTTCCACAGGGCAGCCTCCCTCCACCTGCTCCCCACCCCCACAGATGGGCAAGGTCAACTCTGTGGCCACGCCTCCAGGCAGCACCCCCCGCTCCCCCCCCATTCAGCCCCATCCTCTGAACCGGCCCAACTTAGCACACCATGTAATGCCCCACCATCTCTTCACCTTCCTGATTTAGGCAGGATTAGGAGGTGATGGGAGCTTCCAGGGGGCCCACGAAGGCCCCAAGACAACTGGACCAGGTGCCTGCAGGCAAGGTCGGAGATTCTGATCTTGCCTATTTGCTACGTAACCCTGGCGAGTTTCTGGGAACCTCAGTTTCCCCATCTTTACCGTCCCCCGTAAGTGGGGATGCCCCCCTTCCCCCGCCATTGCTGCTCCCTTTGCAGCTGGGAATAATGTGCGGGCTTTGTGAAGAAATCTGAGTTTATTAAGTGAGTAGATTCGATTTCCAGGGCCGCCGGATCCCGTGGGTCAAACTTCCGTTCCTCAAGGTTCCAGGCCAACCTGCAACCCCGGGAGAAAGTTGGACCATTTTTAAGCCAGCCAGCCACTGCGAAGCTTCCTGAACTACATTTACCAGAAATCTTGAAGAGCATCTTCCACTTTCAAGAGACCCTCCCTCCCCCCCCTCCCCCGGCGGGTTTAGTGCCGCCATGGCAACCGGGGGGCGGGGCTCCTAGACCTTGCCGCTGTGGCAATGCACAGTGATTGAAGAGCATCGCGCGCCAGCGCCCGGCTCGCCGACAAGGGGTGCTAGGTCCCTGCCCCGCGTTGCGGGTCCCGCCGGGTAGCGGGAATCCAAGAGTCCGCGGCCGCCGCCCCGGTCCCCGCCCAAGCCTTCCTCGTTGAGAGGCCCCCGCCCTCACCTCCACGCTCTGCCGGCCGCTCCGCGCTCCTACGCATGCGCACTCGCCGACTTCCCCCTCCCCGGCCGGACTATGTCTCCCAGAATGCTCCACGCATCAGCCCGAGTGCCTCCTTGCCCTTCCCCCACCCTCGCCTCCTTTTCCACCCTCCTCCCGTTCCCCGGGGTAGCGTTGTTCGCAACGATCAGATCACACGCCCGGCCGCCTCTTCCCGCGCTCCCCGCCTCAGATCCAGGCGTCCATGCCCCGTCGACGTGCGCAAGCCTCTCAGGGGGCCACGGATCGCAGCACCGCCTTCCCAACCGCGCATGCCCCCCACCACGTTTGCCTCAGTTCTTGACGGGCCTTCCAGGGATTAGCAGGGTTCTGCACCAATCACCGCTCTCGCTAGGACGCTGTCGGCCCGCGTCTCCACGGCAACCTTTTTGCAGAAACAGGGGGCGCCTCCTCCACCGCCCGCCCGGACTGCAGATTGCAACGAGGCTCGGCCCAGTGCTTTCTGGGAAGTGTAGTCGGCTGGGCCCTCCGTGGGCGCCAGCGCCGCGCGACGTTCCTTTGTGTTCGTGAGCGGTAGGCGGGCCTGGGAGTCTCCATGGTGACCTGTGGGGCCGACCCGCCGGTCTCCGGCGCAACGCTGGCGACCTGGTGGGCGTCCGAGAGGCGATGGGGAGGGTGGGGTAGGGCTTGGGGAGCCGCCGAGTGAGACAGTGAGGACGGTGGGGAGAGGCCCAGCGCCTGTGAGCCCGCTCAGGGGCAGAGAGCCTCGAGGAGAGACCGCGAGCGGAAGAGGACGGATCCAGAGACCGAGACACCGACAGGAAAGAAAGTCATCAGGGAGGCATTCCCACTCTCAGAGACCCAGAGAATGTGATGAGAAGCCAGAGGCGCAGAGAGGCAGGCCCGGGTAGACAGGAGTGTCGGAGAAGTCAGCGAGGGGAAGGAGATCAGGAAGGGTTGGGTGTGAAAGGAGAGCCAGAGGGAGAGGAAGAAGCGCTTCACAGAGACAAGATCCAGACAAGCAGGGGCAGAGAGAGGGACAGGGTTTTGAGAAACAGCAAAGATGGGTGGAGGGAGAGTGTTCACATTCCTAGAGAAGGGCGACAGCAAGAAGAGAGACAGTTGGAGGTAGACTTGTTAGGAAAACGTATCCAAAATTTGACAATAGGACCAAAAAAAGAAAAAAATGGTTGGGGGCTCTCTCTGCATTTCCTAGCATTGTGTACCAAGTAGTCTCGGAACTACCTTTCGGTCCGAATCCAGGCTGCAAATGCTTGGGGTTAGAGTTGTATCACCCCCAGGACACTGAGCAGGAACTGAGACACCCGGACCCGCTGTCCTGTAGGGCACTCATTCGACTTTGGGCTTTTATTTGAGTATTCCTCATTTCTTTCACCCTTTCTGTTCCTTCTCCCTCATCTTCCTGGAACTACCTATGTCACCCTGCTAGTTCCCTCCATGACGTAAATAGCTCCTTGACACGCACTCATTGAGTTTATTTATTTCTTTTTTAAAGAGTTTATTTGACAGAGAGAGAGAGACAGCAAGAGGGAACACAAGCAGGGGGAGTGGGAGAGGGAGAAGCAGGCTTCCCGCCGAGCAGGGAGCCCGATGCGGGGCTCCATCCCAGGACCCTGGGCTCATGACCGAAGCTGAAGGCAGGCGCCCGACGACTGAGCCACCCAGGTGCCCCTCACTGAGTTTATTTTTAACGTTTAAAAAAACACTTGACAGTCTCAGCGGAATTCTCCAGGATGGGGGACAAACCAAGAAAAAGAGAAAACAGAGCCAGAAATGGAAGGAGGTAGGGAGGATGAAGTGACACAGACAGAAAGTCGGCGCGGGGAAGATTCGAGAGAAAGGAAGCAGAAAGCCAGCTTTGGGCAGAGGCAGCCTCCAGCGCCCCCGGCTGGCCTCTATGCGCAGCGTCCTCGACGCCAAACTACATTTCCCGGCGGCCCTGGGAGGGCCCGGCGCAGGGTTCAGAGCGCCGTCGGGGGCGGGCCCCACGCGGACTCCGCCAATCTCGGCAGTCGCCGGCAATCTTCCGCCCCCGCCGGGAATATGGAGGCTGAGCTCGGCCGCCTCCGGAAAGGGGCGCTCTAAGGCAGGAGATGGGGAAGAGCTGAAGCAGCCGGCCCGCGTCGCGGCCCGGAGGTGAGGACGGGCGGCCGCGCGGGGGCCCGGGCTCCGGTGGCTGGGGCTGGGGCGCCGTTTCTCGGGAAGGGGACGGACAGAGGCCGCTGCGCGCTCAGCCCGGGACGAGCGCGGGTGAGCCAATCGGGGCTGCCGGCGGCCCCCCGGCTGTCTGGGAATTGTAGTCTCACGGGGACGAGCCCTGTCTCCCACCCAGACGCTGGGCGGTGAGCCTCCCCGGCGGCGCGCTCGGAGACTTTCTCACGAGAGTGGGAGGGAGGGAGCGAATGAGTGAGTGAACGCATGGGGGAATTCGTTTCAAATTGTGGGTGAGCAGAGGAAGGCGTGAATGTTGAAGAAAGAACAATGGCGCGTGAGGGGTTCAGAATTCGGGGACGGCTTCCAGGCAAGAGGAGCCCTTCCCACGCCCACCCACCTTCCCCTGCCTCCAGGCTCGAGGTTCCTGTGCCACCTTGTTTCAAGCATGTGCAGCCCATGAATCCTTGAAGGTACTGATGCGATACCGATAGGTGCCATAGCCGCTGCAAAGACGGACCTCCACTCATTTGTCCATGCTTTCACAGGCACTCCGTCAATTTTTTTTTTTTTTTAACTGTTTGATCAGGTGCTACTTTCACATGGTTCGTAATGCGATAGGGACGAGGTGAGAAACCTGCCTCCCACCGCTGTACTTCATTTAATAATTCCATCAGCAAGCTGGATGCACTATTCCCGGGGCTGGGGACACAAGAGAGAGCTCAGCGGACTCAGCTCCTGCCCTCAGGCAGCATGTGACAGATGTATGATAAAACGTAGGTGGGGAGGGCCTTTTTGATTAGGTTACATTTGAGCAGAGATCTGTAGGAGAGGGAGTGAGCCACGCAGGTAACAGGGAAGAGCCTGGGCCCTGGGCTGAAGGAAACAGGAGCACCAAGGATGTGGGCAGGAGTGAGCAAAGTAAAGGAGGAGGCTTTGAAGTGCTTGATGAACCTGGTGAGGATGGTGGCTTTTACTCAGAGCTGGGAGACCTCTGAGCAGAGAGGGGGGCAACAGGATCTTAGTGCTTACTGAATCTTTGTGGCTGTCGAGTGGAGAACCACCTTCCTCCTCTATTCCCAGGTGCTCTGCGGGGTGGCACGAGTTAGGTTGGTTTCCTCCTGCGTTAGTTTCCTATGACTGCTATAACGTATTACTGAAAAATGAGTGGTTTAAAATAACACAAATGTATTATCTTGCAATCTTGGAGGTCAGAAATCTGAGATGGGTCTCAGTGGGCTAAAATCAAGGTATCAGCTGGGCTGGTTCCTTCTGGAGGCCTTAGGCTTTAGTGGTCACATCGCCACCTTCTGAGTGAAATCTTTTGCCTCCCCTTGCAAGGACCCCTCAGATTACATTTAGGGCCCATTTAAATAAGCCAGGATAATTTCCCTATCTCAAGATTATTAACTTAATCACACCTACAGTGTCCCTTTTGCCATATAAGGTAATTTATTCATAGGGATTAGGATGTGATTGTCTTTAGGAGCAACTCACACTGATGTTTGATATCTTTGGGTGGGAAGCATGGAAATGGGTAGCTCATTTGCTCATCAGTGTGTGGGAGGTGGGTTTCTAGACTGTCTCGTGGTTGCAAGAGGTTTGCTTGGGGAAGAGAGCAAAGTCTCCTAGCAGACTTGTCTTGATCTCAGTGAAACTAAGTGACATACTCCTCTAAATGCAAGGAATGCTTGGAAGTGCATGTGCAGTGTTTTTAGGAGTAGGGAAAGAAGGGGCTGGGCATGCCTCTGAGGCAGAGGTCAGCAGGGCTGGGTGCCCTGTGTCAGAGCACGGGAAGGCCAGCTGGTGGTCGGGACTTCCATGTACTTACACGTTAATGCCCGTGTGTCCTTGTCTTACAGGCAGAGGCAGGTATGGCAGGAGAGGCCAAGAGGCTGCCATTGTGGGCACATTGGTAGCTACTGTGGATAGGCCCTGGGGAGAGACCTCATCAAGGTGCATGGCTCAGGGAGGCGGAATGAAGACAACTCCTCGGCTGCAAGTGTCGGGGAAGGCACCCCTTGGTGGGATTGGCCTCCGCCACAGTGCCAAGCGGGACCGAAAGTCCATCACCCTGCATGTGAAGTTAGAGGTGCTCCGGAGGTTTGAGGAAGGTGAGAAGCTGACTCAGATTGCCCGGGCCCTGGGGCTGGCCACCTCTACCGTCGCTTCGATCCGTGTCAACAAGGACAAGATCCGGGCCAATTCTCAGGCAGCCACCCCTGTCAGCGCCACACAGCTGACCCGCTGCCGGGGTGTGGTGATGGGCCATATGGAACGCTTGCTGAGCCTGTGGATTGAGGAGCAAAAGCGGCAGAACCTGCCCATCAGCACACTGCTCATCCAGGACAAGGCACGACGGCTCTTTGTGCAGCTGCAGCATGAGCAGGGTAATGGCACTCAGGCTGAGACCTTTGGGGCCAGTAATGGCTGGTTTGCCCGATTCAAGGCTCGCCACAATGTGCTTTTGACAGATGAGCCATCGGTGGCTGACACCCAGGCTGCTGCCCACTACCCCCCAGTGCTGCGCACCATTCTGGAGGAGGGCTGCTACTCACCACGCCAGGTCTTCAATGTGGATGAGACGGGCCTGTTCTGGAAGCGGCTCCCGGAGCGCATGCTGCTGGCAATGGAAGGGGCAGCTGGGCCTGGCCTCAAGGCCTCCAAGGACCACCTGACTCTGCTGCTTGGTGGCAATGCAGCTGGTGATTTCAAACTGAAGCCCCTGCTGGTGTACCCTTCAGAGAACCCGCGTGCCCTCAAGGGCTGCTCCAAGGCCAGCCTTCCTGTGGTCTGGCGCTCTAACCGCAACGACTGGCTGACACCCAGCATCTTCCAGGAGTGGTTTACTGGCTGCTTCTGCCCTGCCGTGGAGAGCTACTGTGCCAGCCACGGCCTCCCACACCGTGCCCTGTTGCTCTTGGATGGCGCGCCCTGCCACCCTGCTCATCTGGGTGGCCTCTCAGCCCATGTGCGAGTTGAGTTCCTGCCCAAGAACACATCGGCCCTGATCCAGCCCATGAACCAGGGTGTCATTGCCACATTCAAGGCCTGTTACCTGCGCCGCACGCTCAGCCAGCTGGTCCAGGAGACAGCTGGGGAAGACCGGCCCTCTGTGCGGGAGTTCTGGCGCAGCTACACTGTTGTGACTGCTGTGGACAATATAGCCGAAGCCTGGGCAGAGCTGCAGCCTGCCACCATGAATGGTGCCTGGAGGAAGCTCTGGCCCGAGTGTGTCCCCCCTGGCACCCCCGAGCCTGACACTGTGCCTCAGCTCCGTCGCAGCATTGTTGCACTAGCCAGCCATGTGGGCCTTGGAGATGCAGCTGAGGCCGATGTCGCCAGCCTCCTGCAGGCCCATGGGGAGCCCCCACCCCACGGCAGCCCCCAGGATGCAGAGGATGGGGACATCAGCAGCTCTGGGTTGCCCTGGGAGGCAGGGAAAGGCTCAGTCTCCAGAAAACCAGAGCCAGATTTCATAGAGGCTGTGGTGGGTGCGGGGACCGAGGAAGCTGATGTGGGTGCTCTGAGCACCGAGCACCTGGCCCAGGCCCTGTCTCACTTTGCTGCTGGTTTACGGGTCCTCATGGAGAATGATCCAAACCGGGAACGCAGCCTCCGGGTGTCCCGGGGTGTCCACTGTGCCCTTGCCCGCCTCCGGGAGCTGCACCGGGAAAGGAGGCGACAGGCCCGGGCAGTCGCATCCTTAGGGGGCCCCACGGCAGTGGCAACAAGGGATTTGGCAGGAAACCTGCCCTTGCCCCAAGTGGGGCCCATAGAGGGTGGGGATGTGGCTAAGGGCACTGGTCATGAAGGTCAGACCTCTGGCTGTCCTGTATGATCTGGGGCTTGGGCTTGACCTCACGTGATCTCTCTCTAATGATGTTTTGTTTCTGGAGGTCAGATACTGCTACTTCTCCCCCAGGGTTCGCATATCTCATGCTCTCTGGTCTTTGTATAGTGACACACAGCTCAGGCTTGGGGAACAGAAGGGTAGTGTTCTCTGACTGGCAGATGAGCTGCAGGGCCCAGGAGTGCCCACCCATGACAGGGACACAACCTGTAGTATGGTAGTCGCCCAGCACAGCCTGCCAGGGCAGCTTTTCTTGTGGTGAGGGGCCAGAACTGAGACCCACCTCTCCCGTTTTCCAAACCTGACCTCTTACTCCGTGCCTTGCCAACTTTAGATGAGGGCTTCCTGCTCTCGGCATGTCCTTTGTCACTTTCCATGCCATCCTCCCCTCTTCTGGCTTCCATGGCCTCTGTTGACCCGGGTCTCTGGTACCTACCCTGTGCCTGAGCACTTTGATTCACTGTGGATTTTGATACCAGGGTTCACTTCCTTCGTCTGGAGATGTTTTCTTCCCTGAGTTTCTGTGCCGTGGGCATGGCTTCCCTCCAGCCTTTGAGGTTGAGGCTTTTGTGACTGTGGTGGTCTCCCAGTTCTGCTG
This sequence comes from Callorhinus ursinus, assembly GCF_003265705.2. Lineage (NCBI taxonomy): Eukaryota > Metazoa > Chordata > Mammalia > Carnivora > Otariidae > Callorhinus > Callorhinus ursinus. Next base: position 1,740,909 of record NW_027397162.1, read on the forward strand.
CTCTTTGGAAAATACCATCTGCTGCTAAGAGCTGGGATCACCTCAGGGTTAACTCCCAGTGCACTGGCTACAGCCCAGCCTCTCCCTGAGTTAGACCCAAAGCTCTGATTCTGATGGACACCCCCACCCCCCAGTCTCATCATCTCCCCTAATTCCAGTTTGTTTTCCTGTCCCCCGAACTGTAACAACAGGCATCATGGGGTGTCCACCTGACTGCAGAAACACCACTTGGGTCACCAAAACACAGCCAGCCAGCAAGGGAAGGTGTTCTTGTGCTCCAGCTGGAGGAGCCACAGGTGGTGGGACAGGGATGTCTGGGCTTGTGGACTCCTTTCGACACAGGTGCGCGCACACAAACAGACACGCACGCCAAGAAATAAAGGTGGGAGGAAGGATGCCGGCTACTTCCGTCTGCATTGATGGGCTTGCTGTCAACATATCACAGGGGCCGGGGTCCAGGGAGGGACTTGAAGGGCCAGCCTTGCTGGAAGAAAGGTCAGGTGAGGCCCCGTGCTTGCTTTCCTGGGGAGAATGGTAAGAGGGATGACAGAGAAGGGAAGCTTTTCCTAGGGTTCTGGTGACAGACCGGATTGATCGCCCAGTTTGTGAGCCCGCTGTTGAGGAGACCAGGAGCTGCCAGTCCAGAGGGGGTTCCGTTCTCGGTGACGAGGCTATGCCCGGCGACTCGGGAGGACCCCCCCCACCTAGCCGGGCACAGAGGACCAGGCGTGATAGGCTTTCTGGGGAAGTGGTGTCTCAGACTTCAGGGACCTTGCCGGCAGTCAGGAAACCCCTCGTTTCAAAACGCCACGCGGTGCACAGGGCTTTGGCAGAGGCAGCCCAGCGTGGTGGGGTGGTTGGCGAAGGCCTGAGGCCCGGGAGGAAGGGGTACCCTCGGGGGAGGCTGAGTGCCGTACACGCCCGCGGAGGAGGCGGGTGACCGGGTGGGAGTCCATGAGGCCCAATCTGACGGGGTGGAAGGAGTAGTTAGGCCACGCAGGCATTGTGGCGGCCCGTCTGGCTCCAGGGCTTGTTTCTTCAGGCGCCCGGCCATCAGCAAGCGCGCAGCGGGGAGCCCTGCATTCGTTCAGCCGGCAAGCTTTCCCAGGCCCCTGAGCGTTTTAGGGGGGCCCTGGTGGTGGGTCGGGGAAGCCCGGTGTCTCCTGCAGCTCCGCAGGCTGGTTCTCCGACGGCTGGGGACTGCATTCGCCGGAGAAACTCACCAACAGAGCCGGTCTTCGACGCAGAAGCGACCGACTCCTGCCCCCCGCCCCTCCCGCGGTGTTTGCGTGGGAGGTCGCGCGCGAGGGCAAGGGCACAGGCGCCGGAAGCTCCCCGTTCTCCTCGCCAGGGTGGTTGCTCGCTGTCCCTGCGCGGTGGAGCCGGGCCGTGGGGCTCTCGGGGGTGGTGAGGCGGGCGCAGTGCAGCCGGAAGCGTCGGAAAGGCCTGGGGTAGGGTGTGCAGCCCGGCGGAGGGCGGCAGGGGACTTGGCGCAGAGAAGCATCGCCCGTTTCCCTGGGAGCCCCGTTCGTCCCGGAGGAAGGGCGCCTCGGGAGGGCCTCTGGGATACCCAGGCTTGCGCGGGCGCGTCCTGACCCGGAAGTGGTTCTGGGCTGAGTTCGGCTCTCACCGCTGCGCCGGGTTCCGCCCGCGGATGGGCTCTGTTACCCTCCTGAGCCCAGTTTCCTGGGCTTCCCTCCAGCGGTTCCCTTTCAGATGCAGACCCACCCAGCTCCTTCGAGACTGTTCTCACTGCCTCTGGGGCGTCTCTGGGTTTCCGCCACCCACGCTTGCGTTCCCTCTTTGCGCCCACTCCACGTGCGTCCGTCCGTAGAGGGCGCTCTGCGCCCTCGGGTGTGAGAGTCCAGACCCTTAGGTGGCGAAGCCTCTGCAGGGTTGCCCTGGCCACGTGGCTCTGGCCTGAGCTGATCCCGCGGCCCAGAATGTTCTCTCCCGTAGCCATCACCTCCTCAGGGCGCCTGGCCGTCAGGAGCCTGGTGGTTGGGTGTGTGTGGGGCATGGAGCTGTCCCGGCCTGGGGAACCCTGACCAACCCTTTTAGAAACATGCGCTGGCAGTGAAAACGGCCTTTATTCTCTTTTAAAGTTGCAATGGTGACAGATAGCCGTTGCCAAAAAAAAAAAAAAAAAAAAAAAAAAGCAGCATGTAGAGATTGAGAAAAGAAAAAGCGGATGTCCTCCTCCAGTTATTTCCCCCAGATTTCGCCCACTGGGAGTTTGTTTTTCAGGACCTGTTTCCGAACATTTATAACGGTAGCTCCTGCGTGCGCTCACACACATACACCGCAGAGGTTTGTTTTAAAATGTTAACGTTAGTGGGATCATGTTACGTGAGGAGGGCCACAGATTACCTTCTTGTTTAACATTGTTCCTTGTCATTGTTTGATCTTGGCTAATTGGTGTGAGCTGAGCCTTTCAGGCTCCGTAGGAGTCTGCCGTGGGGGAAGGAAGGCCTTCCAGTGTGAGTCAGCTATCGCTCTCCCTGCGCCTGGCCCATGCTGTCCCTAGCTTCCATCCTGCCCTTCCAGTCCGTCCCCCACATCACTCTTCCTGGTGCCTGGCTGATTGCACCCTTCACTTGCTCATACCCTCCCTGGGCACTGACCCTCTGCTAGTTCCCGCCTGCACTCCTGCTCGACTGCTGGTGGGGCTCTCTCAGTTCACTGAAACACGGCATGTCTGTGCCCTCTATCCTCAGGAACAACTCTCCTACCTTTACCCAGTCTGGCATGAGCTATTGTAAAGTTCTGCAGGGGTGGGTTCACTGTTCTCTTAACCAGATTCCCAGTGCCAGGTGTTCTCTTGAGGGCACAGATGGGGAGGTTGAGGCTGGAGGTATCCCCTACCAGGTTGCCAGCTGGCCAGACTTGGGGACAGTTTCCCCAGCAGCAGGTGGCCTTGAGGGTGTGGGTGACTGGAGGGGCATGCATGATCAGTGGCCCTGACTGGATGGGCATTTGTCCCAGGAAGACAGTGTGTGGCCTGAGTGAGTGCAAGGGAGGCCAACTTCCCAAGGTCTTGCCATGGCAGCTGACCCAGCACCCCTCAATCAGGAAGAGCTCGTGATCATCAAGATGGAGGAAGATGAGGCTACCCCATGGGATCCTGAACCCCTCTCCAGTCCTCAGCCCTCAACCCTGCTGCCCAGACTCTGTAGGGACCCCCAGCAGCACCTCTGCAGCTTCCACTATGAAGAGACAGCAGGGCCCCAAGAGGCCCTAGCCAGGCTACAGGAACTGTGCCGCCAGTGGCTGCGGCCCGAAGCACACCCCAAGGAGCAGATGCTGGACCTATTAATGCTGGAGTAGTTCCTGGGTGTGTTGCCACCTCACACTCCGGTCTGGGTGGAGTCCCAGTGCCCTGAGAATGGTGAGGAGGCTGTGGCGCTGGTGGAGGACCTTGCTCAGATGATGCAGGAGACTGGTGAGCCACAGGGGCCCAGGGGCTGGTTGGGATTCCTGTGGGCTGGGGAATGCAGAAGGGGACACAACCCATGACCCTGGCCCAGTGTTCTCATTGCTGGGAATAAGACTCAGAAGCTGGACCATGTTCGGAGCGTTTTCTAGCCTGTGAGCTCCCCAGAGATGTGAGCTTGACATCGGCATGACATTTCACCCTCTCAGGGTGTGCTGGGCCTCCTTTCTCTTCCTTTCTCACTCTCTCACAAGATCACTGAATGCATGCTGTGTTCCAGGCCATATAAGTCAAGCAGGGAAAGGAAAAAGCAAGGTTTCTGCCCTTTTGGAGCTTAGTCTGTTTGGCAAGTTGAATAGGGAGACTTCCAGTCACGATTAGGGTATCCTCCTTTCTCTGGAGGGGGTGGGGGCACAAGGAGGTGAGCACAGGGGTTGGCCTGGCCAGGGATGGCTTTGCATTTCCTGCCATGTGACATCTTCACCTTAGGCCACACATGTGCCTATGTGCCCGTGAGGAGGGGATAACCATGAAACGGGAAGGAGAGATGGTTGGGTAGGGTGCCGTCATTCATCCTGGCAGTTGTTGACACGTTTGCTCACACATACCTATGCGGTGCCTTTTGTTTGCTTGGTTCTCTGTACCAAGAGGTAGAAACCATAGCAATTAAAAACAAAACCAGCTTTGCTAAGTTATAGTTTACATACCAAAAAAGTGTACAGTCCCTGGGTTTAGTATATTTACAGGATTGTACAACCATCACCGTTGCCTGATACCATAACTTAAACATCTCCAAAGAAACTCTATGCCCATTCGGAGTCACTTTCCATTCTTCTCCTCCTAATGCCCTGGCAGCCATAAAAAAGAGATAATTACATACCACAGCATAGGTGAACACTGAAAACATGACACTTGTGAAAGAAGCGAGTCATAAAAAGCCACATGCTGCATGATTCTCTTTAATGAAATGTCCAGAATAAGCAAACCCATAGAGACACAAAGATTTTAGTTTATTTACCTAGGAGTGGAATTGCTGGGTCATGTGGTGAGGCTGTTTGACCTTTACAGGAATGGTGACACAGCACTTGTTTTAACGGAGGGAATTTTTTTTTTTAAAGATTTTATTTATTTATTTATTTGACAGAGAGAGAGAGACAGCGAGAGAGGGAACACAAGCAGGAGGAGTGGGAGAGGGAGAAGCAGGCTTCCCGCGGAGCAGGGAGCCCGATGCGGGGCTCGATCCCAGGACCCTGGGACCATGACCTGAGCTGAAGGCAGACGCTTAACGACTGAGCCACTCAGGCGCCCCTAACAGAGGGAATTTTAATGTAAATCATTTAACCAGTTATTGAAGGAGGAGAAGAGTATAGAAAGAATTGTAAGGTGTCATGGCAGTAAGGACTGCAGGGAATAGTATCTACTCCTAGAGCTGTGGGAACAAAGGGAAGAGATTGGAATTAAGACAATTAGAAACTGAGGAGGGCGTGCGACCCAGACCCCTGAGGAGAGGCCACTGCTGGATGGTGCTGGGGCTTCTGAGGGGGATATGGTGAATCTGGTTGTGCACATGAACTGGATTCGGTTCCTGCTAAGGAAGACCCTGATGATGAGTGTTTTCGCCTAGGCGTGAACGTGAGGTGCAGGTGAGGCACTTTGGAGGCATGTGTCTGTAGTCTTTCTGGGGTGTTTGGTGGTACTACCATGCCCTTTTCTAAGCTTGCTGCCAGTGTTTTGAGGCGGGCTGTCTCTTGACCAACATCCAATGTCTGCCTCCTCCTCTGAGGTCTGTCTTTTAGTTCTAGTTCTCAGCTTCCCACTGAATAGATGCGTAGGTGATGCACGCTCTAAAGACAGTGTGCAGGGCACCTGGCTGGCTCAGTTGGAAGAGCATGTGACTTTTGATCTCGGGGTCATGAGTTTGAGCCCCATGTTGGCTGTAGAGATTACTAAAAACATAAATAAACTTTTAAAAAAAGGCTATTTTGCAATAACATTGTGGATGTTGGAACAGCAGCCTACAGGTTACCGAACGGACTCAGGCCTGGTACTCACGTGATTCTTGTGGGGTGTGTCTGGTTCTGTCCGTTCATCCTTGAGATCACACACAATTCAGGTTTGCCACTGTTCAAATGTACATGAACACTCCTCCCTTTGCTCCATGCCCTTACCTGATCTTGTCCTGTTGCTGGTCCCTCCAGTGGCCCCACGTGAGAGAGGGTAGAGGGTCTGGCCCTTGCTTTCTCTGAGTGGCCTCGGAGATGATTGCTGTGATTCTGTCAGGAAGTTCAGAAGCTAGATGTCTCAAACTTTTTCCTTGGCTGTCAATGTCAAGGTGTGTGTGGTGGTCCCTAAGACCACCCTTAGTCTTAACAATTTGCTGGAAGGAGTCACAGAATTCAACAAGGCTGTTATACTCATGATTATAGTTGATTACAGTGAAAAGATACATATTAAAATCAGCAATGGAAAAAGGTGCATAGTCTGGGAGATAGTGGCCATGAGCTTCCACATGTCCTTTCCCAGGGTAGTCATGTGGACACTGCTTAATTCTCATAGCAGTGATACATGACAGGGCGGCAGTCAGGGATGCTTTCCTGAGCTCTCGTGGGCAGGGTTTCTACTGAGGGTCAGTCACATAAGCATGGAGCATCCTGACTTTAGTTACTCAATCTCAACTCCTCCCAGAGGTCAGATTGGTACAGTGTGGCCCAGGGTCACCACTGTAAGTCGCATTGTTAGCATGAACTATCTGGTTTGGCACAAGTCCTTAGGTAAACAAAGACACCTTTAACAGGCAGAATATTCCAAGGGCTTAGAGGTTACCTCTTAGGAGCAGGTCAAGGGCCAAACTTTTGGAACCTGCAGGGTTTGGACAACCCAGGCCTGCTGAGTCAGCCCTTTACTGACTATCTGGCTGCAGCCAAAGGAAGGCTCTCACCACCTTTCCTTGGAGGGTCACTTCAGCAGCTGTGCCCAGCCTCTTCTCACCTCCCTTCACCCTCAGGTTTGGGGGCCCAGGAGCCTGCCCTGCAGCCTCCTTCGGCTCCTGGTTTTGAGGGTGGGGTATCCCCAGGCTTGCACTGTCTGAATAGTAGACTAGGTGCTTGTCCTGAGGTCTCGGGACCCCAGTGCCCAAATCCGGAGGCACGGGGGTGAGGCTGGGGCACAGATGGGGTTGCCTGGTCTCGGCTTCTTTTGGGTGTGGCCAAACATTGCTGTCAGGAAAGCCCAAAACTGCACCAGTTCACAATTTAAAACAGCATTTGGCAGGCCGAGAGGGCACAACTGTGGGCAGGACTGACCACACTGGCCTGTAATGGGGGCTGGGTACCTCTCCTCTGTCTGGGGTGCCTTGGCTGTGCCCCCTGGGCTGGCTTTGACCTTGGCTTTGCTTCTTTCAGGCCCCCACGCCAGCAGGCTCCTCTTCCCCATCTTATGGACCACTTCTCCAAAGTGGGTTTTCTGTTATTAATTTAGTCGTCGTTTCTGTTGCACAGAGATAGAAAGTAATATGCTGATCAGTAGCAGGTTACCCTCCCGTTACATTTTAAATCTAACAGTGTAATATATGTGTATTATGAAGTATGTAAATTCCAAGCCTCACGGCTGGTCTGCCTCTTTGGAGACGGCCGTTGTTAGCCTCTGTGTGTCCCCTCTCCCTCGTTTTATATATGCGCATGCAGCACACACATGTCTGCAGGTGTGTAGGTATATAGATGCTTCCAAAGGAAGCCCCACTTATGCTCTGCACCTGCTCTTTCACTTCATCTCTTATTGGCCCTTCCAGTGTCACAAGCAGCTCAACCCTTTCCTTTTAGTGGCTCTTTAGGAGTCATTTGTCTTGCCCATCTCAGGACACACACCCCGGTCCTAGCTGTCGCCCCTCTTCTCCTCTGCCCTCCTGGCCTGCCGATCCTCTAGATCAGCCCAGCCTTCAGCACACAGATGTCCCTGGAGCCCAGGCTGCGGTGCTGGGCACTGTGGAGGGTTGTCTCACCTTCAGTCCTCATGGCAGCCTAGTGTGGCTGTCTCTTTTGGGCAGGGAAGGGAACCGAGGTGTTTTGTGGCAAACAGTTGGCCTCCCATTCCTTGGTCAGGCTTACCTTGATGTGGGGAGGGCTTTTGGTCCTTGGGCATTATATAGCCTCCCCAGGGATGGCTCTCCCCCATGAGATAGGGGCCAAAGCTTGCCTCTGTGTCACAGGGTACTTGAGTGTTTGTGGTCCCAGCGGGTAACCCAGGGGCTTCCCCAGGAGGAGAGAGGGAGTTGCTTATTTATTTAATTTTTTAAAAAGATTTTATTTTTTTTACAGAGACACAGTGAGAGCGAGGGAACACAAGCAGGGGGAGTGGGAGAGGGGGAGAAGCAGGCTTCCCGCAGAGCAGGGAGCCCGATGCGGGGCTCGATCCCAGGACCCCGGGATCATGACCCGAGCCGGAGGCAGACGCTTAACGACTGAGCCACCCAGGCGCCCCGAGGGAGTTGCTTATAGACATTGACTGAGCATACATGGGAAGGAGGGCAGATCAGGCAAGGAGCATGGCTAGGGTCTCCTGTCAGGTGAGTGGGCCTCATCTTGGCCCTCCCTGCTCCCGACTGTCATTCCTGGAGCTTCCTGAGAGACTGCAAAATGTGGGGACTCTTAGAGTTGGCCTGTCCAGATCTACCCAAGCTGGGCTCAGCAGATGTTTTCTGTGAGTCAGTGGCATGCTGGGAACTCTTGGGGAGTAGCCAGGATGCTTCACGGTGAAACTCCAGTCACAAATCAATAGTACAAAGTTGAGCTCTGAGAGATGCTGTTCCCGAAAGAAACAGGGTGCATCGTCTTCCATTGTTGTGGAAGGATACAGGGGAAGTGGGTTTCCCTGGCTGCCTCTAGGACCCTTGCCTGGTTCTGCAGTAGCCTGTCTGCATTTTTTTTTTTTTTACCATGTCCATGTACAGTTGACCCTTAAATAGCATGGGCTTGAACTGCATGAGTCCACTTGTATGTGGATTTTTTTTTAAAGATTTTATTTATTTGAGAGAGAGAGTGACAGAGAGAGAGACCATACAAGCAGGGTCAGAGGGAGAGGGAGAAGCAGACTCCTCACTGAGCAGGGAGCCCGATGTGGGGCTTCATCCCAGGATCCCGGGATCATGACCTGAGCGGAAGGCAGACACTTAACTGACTGAGCCATCCAGGTGCCCTTGATTTTTTTTTTTTTAATAAATATAATACAGTAATGTATTTTCTTTTCTTTCTTTTTTCTTTTTTTTTTTAAGATTTTATTTATATATTTGAGAGAGAGTGAGAGAGAGAACAAGCGGGCTGAGGGGCAGAGGGGAGAAGCAGGCTCCCCACTGAGCAGGGAGCCTGATGCGGGGCTCGATCCCAGGACCCCGGGATCATGACCTGAGCTGAAGGCAGATGCTTAACGACTGAGCCACCCAGGCACCCCTGTAATGTATTTTCTTTGTGCTTTTAATAACATTTTCTTTTTTTCTTAGCTTTATTTTAAAAATACAGTGTATAATACATATAACATGCAAAGTATGTGTTAATTGACTGCTTATGTTATCAGCAAAGCTTCCAGTCAACAGTAAGTTATTAATAGTCAAAAGTTATAAGTGGATCTTCAGCTGCTTGGCGGGGGGTCCCCTAACTCCGTGTTGTTCAAAGGTCAGCTCTTACCTCTAGCAAAACAAACAAAACAACACAAAGCAAAAACTGTGAGTTTTGATATCCTTAATTACATTGTTCAGGGTCTCTGCAAGCTCAGAGCCATGAAAATGCGTTTCTTGTAACTGGACAGCTTCTTGTTTTCCTCCTTGGTGGCCTGAAAGCTCAGAGTTCAGTTTTATGAACAGTTGTTATAAATTCCTGTACCCAGCCACAATGTTTTGAGGCACACCACCTCCCCAACCTGTTAATTTCTGATTTCTGCCTTTGGTCTGACATCAGCTTGTTGTGTATTTCAGAGGCTTGCCGCATTGCTGAGGCTGAAGTTAATTTAGTCCATGGGGCCAGAATTCATCCAGTGGGAAGTGAGCTCTGTGGCCAAATGAGGGAGATTTATTGACGGTCTTTAACAGGTTTATCCAAGCCTGTCTACATTCCCACCAATAAAGGTTTTCTCCCCATTTTACAGCAGGTCAGGGCCAGGGCAGCAGCGGCATTGAAATCAGCAGGCACAGGGCGGGAAAACACATATTCTTTAGCTGTGTCTGGACAGAGGGATGCAGATAGAGCCTCCCCCTCCATTTCTGGCCAGAAGATCCCTCTGAAGAGGCCGCCCAGTGTAAGCCAGTGCCAAAGCACCGAGGGGGGTCCACAAGGCTATCAACCTGCAGGTGAAGTTTGAGATGTTGTGGTGCTTCGAAGCCGGAGAGAAGCTTAGCAGAATTGGGAAGGTGTTGGGGCTGTCCACCTCTACTGTGGCTACCATTTGTGACAACAAGGAGAAGATCCGAGCGAGTTCCCAGGCGGCCACCAGATTGATGCGCAGCCGCAGCCTGGTGATGGAGAACATGGAGCGGCTGCTAAGCGTGTGGATCGAGGACCAGAACCAGCGCAATGTGCCCATCAGTGTCTTCCTCATCCAGGAGAAGGCTCGCAGCCTGTTTGAGGACCTCAAGCGGGAGCAGGGTGAGGGTGCCCAATCGGAGACCTTCGGGGCTAGCTGAGGGTGGTTCACGCGGTTCAAGGCCCGACATAGCCTGCCTGGTCTTGGGGTGGGTGTCGAGCTATGGGCACAACTGCGGCAGCCATGCGCTGGTACCCCGCCCTTCTGTGGAGAGTGATCCAGGAGGGCGGCTACACACCCCGGCTGGTGTTCAACATGGGTGGGACTGGACGTTTCTGGAAGCGACTGCCTGCCAGGATGCTCCTTTCCCTGGAGGAGAAGTCAGCCCTGGGGTGCAGAGCTGCCCGAGATCTCCTGACCTGCGGCTTGGTGGCAGTGCAGCTGGAGACCTCAAGCTGAAGCTGCTGCTGCTGTATCCCTCAGAGAACCTGCGTGCTCTCAAGGGCTGCTCCAGGCCCAACCTGCCCATGGTGTGGCGTTCACACAAGAAAGCCTGGGTGACCATGAGCATCCTCCAGGAGTGGTCTGTGCACTTCTGCCCAGCTGTGGAGAGGGACTGTGCCCGGTACGGCCTCCCGTACAAAGCCCTGCTCATCCTGGACAGTGCCCCTGGCCACCCTGGGAACCTGGATGACCTATCGGACCACGTGCGTGTGCTGTACCTGCCCAAGAAAACCATGGCCCTCGTCCAGCCCATGAACCAGGACATTGTTGCCACATTCAAGGCCTGCTACCCACGGACGGTCTTCCGCCTGTTGGCGTTGAGGGTGGGAGACAGGGACCAGCGGTTGGTGGTCCTTGACTTCTGGCGAGACTACAGCATTCTTGACACCGCCTACAACATCTCTGAGTCCTGGGAGGAGGTCCCGCCAGCTACCCTAAATGGGGGGTGGAGGAAGCTGTGGCTCGAGGGCATCCAGCAGGATGCCAACAGGCTGCACGTAGCAACTCTACCGCAGATCCTGCAGGACATCCTGGCATTGGCCCGTGGTGTGGGTTTTAGAGAGGTGACCGAGGCAGATGTGGTGGAGCTTCTGCAGAGCCCCGGGCGGGCCTCTCCATTGAGGAGCTGATGGGACTGGAGCAGGGGCATGCAGCTGGAGAGGAGGGAGAGGACGGCTTGCCCAGCTCACCTCCAGACACTGGGCCATGGCTTTAGCATACTGTGATGCTGGTCTGCAGATCTTCAGTGACAATGACCCCAACCTGGAGCGCAGCCTCTGAGTCTGCCGGGGCATAAACAACATAGTCACCTGCTATCGGGAGGTTTTCAAGGAGAAGAGAGGCTCCAAGTAGTGGTGGTGGTGCTGGTGGCGGGGGCTTGGGAGCTCCAGGCACACAGGACTCCGTCGGGGAGAGGGCTTCCTCATGACTCCCTTTGTTCATGTTGAAGTTGCAATGGCCTGAATTTTTCCATTTCATTATATTAATTCCCCAAATGATTTTTATCAGCAAATAATTTATTATCCCAAGTGAACTTCTCAAATACATGGTTTTAAAAGCCTTGATGAATTCTCAAGTGTGATTTGTGTGTGTTGTGTGTGTGTGTGTGTGTGTGTCCTGGGCCCTTTGGAGGAAAGTGTACCAAGTTTCTTTCTTTTTTTTTTTTTTTAAAGATTTTATTTATTTATTCATGAGAGACAGAGAGAGAGAGAGAGAGAAGCAGAGGGAGAAGCAGGCTCCCCGCTGAGCAGGGAGCCCGATGCGGGGCTTAATCCCAGGACCCTGGGACCATGACCTGAGCCGAAGGCAGACGCTTAACCATCTGAGCCACCCAGGCGCCCAGCGTACCAAGTTTCTTAATGGAGGCCCTTGACAAAGCCCGGCTCACTGTGCAGCATGCCCAGCAGTGTTCCTGTGCCTGTGAGCTGTCCCTTTGTTTAGTGTGGGACTCTTGGAGCTGTGTGGACATTCAGTCAGGAGAGGGGTTTTGCTTGGTTTCTGGTCATCTCATCTCCCAGCTGGGCTTTAGGCCCTGCAGACAGAAAAGGCTGACCCCAGATGAGCCTCCAAAGAGACCCAGTGATACGGAGAGTAGGTTTAGGCCTTGGGTGCTAATTGTCACTCTGTTCTGTTCTCTGGAATGATGTTGTGTCCCTGCTGACTGGCTAGGGAGAGAGAGGAGAGACTTCGACCCATGGTGGGTGAGCTTGGGAGGCAGCATACTCACCAGGCCTCCCAGCCCCTAACAAGGGGCATCCTCATGGCTGCAGGTCTCTCTTGGCCAAAACTGGATGCTAATTCTTCCTTTCTTCTCGTCTCCTCCCCTGCTCTCTCTGCCTTGCGCCCCCTCTGTTTACTGGTTTCCATTTGACTTCTGCCATGCCCCTTTGACTTCTCCCTGTGGACACGGCTTATCCCAGACAGGGGTGACATTTGGAGAAAGGCCCTGGATCCCACGAGGGAAGGCTGGGGGCCACCCAGTGCCCTGCAGAAGGCAGCCTTCGGGGATGTGACCTGTTTGGGTAAGGATGTGGATTTTGGGGAGCAGGTTGGCCTTATTGCCGGACACATAGGCCTTCAGGTGAGTGGTCTGTTTCCAGCCATGGATTCCTGCTGCAGAAAGCCTTCACCTGAGCCTATCCTCTTTCCATAGGAGTGGGGGAGAGGGAGGGCTAGCTTAGGGGATTGGTTATTGTTTAAATTTGACCTGAAGGTTTTGCTATGGGGCCAAGATGCCCACACATCTCCCATCTCCCTTCTGTACACACCTGCACACACCTGGCTGAGGTATGCCCAGACTTGACCTCAAATTACACGCAGGAAATGAGTACTACCTGCTGGCTGGGCCTGTTGCACCCGAGCAGGCAACTCTTCTGCCCTAGTGCTGGGGCCAGCTCTGAGTTCTCCTGGGTGCATACACCCACCGTGGGTGTATCTTGGGATCCCAGGGTTGCTGGTCAGCTTCTCCCATTTGGGTGCCTGCACCACTTAATGTAGAACAGAGTCAGATAAGAGACTGACTTTAAACACCCTTGGGGGCATTAATCAGATAAGGGAAGAGTCACTTGCTATTAGTTGGCCATGGGGCATGTGGCCCATCTCCATTTAGGAGTCCAAGCCCGCTGGTCAGTGAGTGCCCAGCTGCCCTGGCAGGGAGACCTGGGCAAAAACTGGACCTGCACTAGTTTCCAGCCAGTACAGCTCTTCACCTTTGTCACAGTTCCCAGCTGCATCCAGGGAGGATCTTGGGTGTGATGCCAAACAACAGTTTTATCACTGTTTTAACCTTTTACTGTCTAGAAAGAGAGAAGACAATTCCATGTATTTCCAGTGATAAGTACAGTGAGATAGTCGAACAAGTGAAACTTACCAAACCAGAAAAGAGGAATCTACCCTCTTTCTCTGCCAACTGAAGTGATTTGTCATTTGCCTTGGGAATGGGGAAGAAGGTTGTCCGCCTGTCAGAAGGCAACTCGAGCTTTTGCTACCATGTCAAAAATGATCACATGTAGGGGCGCCTGGGTGGCTCAGTCGTTGAGTGTCTGCCTTCGGCTCAGGTCATGGTCCCAGGGTCCTGGGATTGAGCCCCGCATCAGGCTCCCTGCTCCACGGGAAGCCTGCTGCTTGCTCTCCCACTCCCCCTGCTTGTGTTCCCTCTCTTGCTGTGTCTCTCTCTGTCAGATAAATAAATCTTAAAAAAAAAATCACATTTAGGATGTGCTGCATGAGCCCATGTCAGCATTGGGCACGGAGGGAAGCCTAGGATGCTGGCAGAGCTGAAGAGAGAACGAGAATGTGGTGCAGGAAGCCATACTCCTGTGCTTGAAGCTATGCAAACCCTGCCAGTGTTAAGTTGCATCCTGTGGAGAAAGGTATGTTGTTGAAGACTGATGTTTGTGGAGACGAGGAGCTGGTGCCAGGTGGACCTTACTGACATGCAGTCTCAGGCTGATGGACAATTCAAATTCATCATGGTCTACCGGGGTTGCACCACCAAATTTGCCTAGTAGAGGCCTCTGGCCAGCACAGGTGCTGTGGGTATGGCCAGATGTCTGCTAGGTATATTCTGTATCTTTTTTTTTTTAAGATTTTATTTACTTTAGAGAGAGAGCACGTGAGCCAGGGGAGGGGCAGAGGGAGAGAGAGAGAGAGAGAGAAGCAGACTTCCCACTGAGCACGGAGCCCTATGCAAGGCTCAATCTCACAGCCCTGAGATCATGACCTGAACTGAAACCAAGAGTCAGATGCTTAAACAGTGAGCCACCCAGGCACCCCACATCTGCATCTTTGGGGCCCTTTCTAGTCTCTAGTCTGAAATGGAAGATACTTTGCAAATGAGGTAAATGGTGTGTTGAAAGGCACATGGAGTGGCTTAATGATTGTGACCAGGAAGCAACATCTGAGCCAGAGCCCAGGCAGCGTGGCGCAGGGCCACCAAGACATCCAGAACTTTGTGACTTGGTAGAAGGGACCAGCACATGGACCTTGGGGCTGCACTTTGTCCAAGTGATGAAGAACAGAAATTTGTTATTTTAGTTATTTTTTTGTTTTTAAAGATTTTATTATTTTTATTTTTTAAAGATTTTATTTATTGGACAGAGAGAGCAAGAGAGAAGCAGAGGGAGAGGGAGAAGCAGACTCCCCGCTGAGCAGGGAGCCTGACGTGGGGCTTGATCCCAGGACCCTTGGATGATGACCTGAGCTGAAGGCCGATGCTTAACCAAATGAGCCACACAGGTATCCCTAGTGTTTGGCTTCTACCTTCTCGCTTTTCAAAAATATCTGTTGGTATTCCAAGAAATGATTGGAAAATGCTAACTCAGGCAAAGGTTTTCTTTTGTTTGGTTGGTTGTTTAAATTTTTATTTAAATTCCAGTTAGTTAGGAGTGCCTGAGTGTCTCAGTCAGTTGAGTGTCCAACTCTTGATTTCTGCTCAGGTCATGATCTCAGGGTCATGAGACCGAACCCCATGTCGGGCTCTGCGCAGAGTGTGGAGCCTGCTTAAGATTCTCTCTCTCCTTCTCCCTCTGACCCTTGTCCCCCATCCTCCTGAATCACTGAATTCTACTCCAGAAACCAATAATGCACTGTATGTTAACTACCTAAAATTTAAATAATAAAAAAGCCATAACTTAAAAATACATTGGAAGCCAATAAACATCTTTACTAAACATGACACTTTGACCTAGATAAAACTAAATCTAAACTTCAAAAAAATAATAAATTCCAGTTAGTTAACATACAGTGTAATATTAGTTATTAATTTCAGGTGTACAATATAGTGATTCAGTACTTCCATACAATGCCTGGTGCTCATCACAAGTGCGCTTCTTAATCCCCAATCATCAGTTTGTTCTCTATGGTTAAGAGTCTGGTTCTTGGATTGCCTCTCTTTTTTTGTCCCTTGCTCATTTGTTTTGTTTCTTAAGTTGCACATATGAGTGAAATCATATGGTATTTGTCTTTCTCTGACTGGCTTAATTCACTGAGCTTAATACTCTCTAGCTCCATCCATGTCATTGCAAATGACAAGATTTCATTCTTTTTTTTTTTTAAGATTTTATTTATTTGACAGAGAGACAGTGAGAGAGGGAACACAAGCAGGGGGAGTGGGAGAGGGAGAAGCAGGCTCTCCGCCGAGCAGGGAGCCCGATGCGGGGCTCGATCCCAGGACCCTGGGATCATGACCTGAACCGAAGGCAGACACTTAATGACTGAGCCACCCAGGTGCCCCGAGATTTCATTCTTTTTAATGGCTGAGTAATATTACATTGTATCTAGATACCAATCTTCTTTATCCATTCATCTGTCCATGGACATCTGGGTGGTTTCCATAATTTGGCTATTGTAGATAATGCTAAAATAAACATCAGGGTGCACGTATCCCTTTGGATTGGTATTTTTATATTCTTTGGGTAAATACCTAGTAGTGCAATTGCTGAATCTTAGGGTAGCTCTATTTTTAACTTTCTGAGGAACCTCCATATGTTTTCCAGAGTGGGTTCCTGATGGAGCACAATGCTGTATCAGCCCAAACAAATATAAGACTATACCTGAAAACCTTTTCTTTCCCTGGAATTTTTGACTGGAGGAAGCATGCAAGATGGAGGTTTGCAGATGGATCCATTAAAATGTAAAATTCAGGGTGCCTGGGTGGCTCAGTTGGTTGAGCGACTGACTTTTTTTTTTTTTTTTTTTAAGATTTACTTATTTATTTGAGAGAAAGAGCACGACTGGGAGGGGCAGAGGGAGAGAGAGAGACAGAGAGAGAACCTAAGCGGAATCCCTGATGAGCGCACAGCCCAACACAAGGCTCCATCTCATGAGCCTGAGATCATGACCTGAGCCGAAATCGAGTTAGATGCTTATCTAACTGCCACAAAGGTGCCCTGAGCAAATGACATTAAATCGTTAACCAGACAGTGGGGAGACTGGGCTGCTGCCCCCAAAGCCATTGGATATTCCTTTTCCAAAAGCAAAAGGTCTAGGTTACAGGGAGGGGGAGATTGGCTCCTGTGAGTCAGGCTCTAGTTGGGGCTTGGGCCCTGGGATTGGGAAAAGGCAATGGGGCAGACTTTGTAAGCATATGCTGGATAGCTGATAGTCCTGTAGAATTTAGTGAAGAAACCTTATACAGTTTTTTTTTTAAGATTTTATTTATTTATTTGACAGAGAGGTAGAGAGAGAGCACAAGTAGGCAGAGTGGCAGGCAGAGGGAGAGGGAGAAGCAGGCTCTCTGCTGAGCAGGGAGCCGGATGTGGGGCTCGATCCCAGGACCCCAGGATCATGACCTGAGCCGAAGGCAGCCTCTTAACCGACTTTGCCACCCAGGCGCCCCCCTTATACAGTTTTTAATTTTTATATAAACTAACTCAGACCCAAGCTACAAGGTTGGAATTTTGGTTGTTGGGTTTTCTTTTCTTTAAGTACCCCGCCTGTATAATTGCATCTGAATTCTCTCCTCTCCCCGCCCCCCCCCGCCTCCCTCCCCCCATGTTTTTATTTTGGGTTGGTTTACACTTGTACATATTCAATTTCCAATTTTTCCTTTTTATAGTCTTCTCCCTTCACCTCCAGGACCCTCCCCCTTTTTAAAAAATAAATTGCTGACAAGTGTGAATCCCGTGAAGACTTTATTTTGTGTTGTGTGTATCCTGTACAGCAAGGTTGGTCCTTTGTAGCAACGGATGAAATGATTCCCTTTTTTAAAGCGCCCTCTCTCCCTCCACCCCCAGCGCCCTGTCCTTGGCATGTTTTTTTATCGGCGATCATTCTGAACTATACATAATTTATGTTGCAAGAGGCAAAGGGCAAGTTTTGGATTTTGCTTCTTCCAAGTTTGTTTTTAAACGACAAATTAAGGGTGCCTGGGTGGCTCAGTTGGTTAAGCGACTGCCTTCGGCTCAGGTCATGATCCTGGAGTCCCGGGATCGAGTCCCACATCGGGCTCCCTGCTGAGCAGGGAGTCTGCTTCTCCCTCTGACCCTCCCCCTTCTCATGCTCTCTCTCTCTCTCTCATTCTGTCTCTCAAATAAATAAATAAATAAAATCTTTAAAAAAAAATAAAAAATAAACGACAAATTAAAAAAGAACATTTTAAATACAAAAAAATCCACCTCTCTGCTCTTTTTCTTTCTCAAATGGATAGGTAAAATCTTAAAAAAAAAAAAAAAAGGAAGTGCAGGGATGGGAAAGCATTTATTTTTTTATTTTTATTTTTTTTAAAAAATATTTTATTTATTTATTTGACAGAGAGAGAGAGAGAGAGATAGCGAGAGTAGAAGCACAAGCAGGGGGAGTGGGGGAGGGAGAAGCAGGCTTCCCACTGAGCAGGGAGCCTGATGTGGGACTCAATCCGAGGACCCTGGGATCATGACCTGAGCCAAAGGCAGATGCTTAACGACTGAGCCACCCAGGTGCCCCGATGGGAAAGCATTTAACATGCAAATGGAAGTAAAAAGAAAGCTGGGGTAGCAATACTTCTATCAGACAAAAAAGATTTATTTATTGGTAAAGTACTTCTATTGGACAAAAAAAGACTTTTATTTATTTATTTATTTATTTATTTATTGGTAAAGTAGGTCCCAATGTGGGCCTTGAACTCATGACCCTGAGATCAAGACCTGAGCTAAAATCAAGAGTTGGCACTTAACCCACTGAGCCACCCAGGCACCCCTAGACAAAATAGACTTAAAAAAAAAAAAAGACTGTAGTCTCTTCAATAAGTGGTGCTGGGAAAATTGGACAGCCACATGCAGAAAAATGAAACTCGACCATTCTCTAACACCATACACAAAGATAAACTCAAAATGGATGAAAGACCTCAATGTGAGACAGGAATCTATCAAAATCCTAGAGGAGAACATAGGCAGTAACCTCTTTGACATCGGCCAAAGCAACTTCTTTCAAGATACATCTCCAAAGCCTAGTGAAACAAAAGCAAAAATGAACTTTTGGGACTTCATCAAGATAAAAAGCTTCTGCACAGCAAAGGAAACAGTCCACAAAACAAAGAGGCAACCCACGGAATGGGAGAAGATATTTGCAAATGACACTACGGATAAAGGGCTGGTATCCAAGATCTATAAAGAACTTCTCAAACTCAACACCCAAAAAACAAATAATCGACTCAGAAAATGGGCAGAAGACATGAACAGACACTTCTCCAAAGAAGACATACAAATGGCTAACAGACACATGAAAAAATGTTCATCATCATTAACCCATCAGGGAAATTCAAATCAAAACCATACTGAGATACCACCTTACACCAGTTAGAATGGCAAAAATTGACAAAGCAAGAAACAACAAATGTTGGAGAGGCTGTGGAGAAAGGGGAACCCTCTTACACTGTTGGTGGGAATGCAGGTTGGTACAGCCACTTTGGAAAACAGTGTGGAGGTGCCTCAAAGAATTAAAAATAGAGGGGCGCCTGGGTGGCTCAGTCATTAAGCGTCTGCCTTCGGCTCAGGTCACGATCCCAGGGTCCTGGGATCGAGCCCCGCGTCGGGCTCCCTGCTCAGCGGGAAGCCTGCTTCTCCCTCTCCCACTCCCCCTGCTTGTGTTCCCTCTCTCGCTGTGTCTCTCTCTGTCAAATAAATAAATAAAATCTTTAAAAAAATTAAAAATAGAGCTACCCTATGACCCAGCAATTGCAGTAGTGGGTATTTACCCCAAAGACACAGATGTAGTGAAAAGAAGGGCCATATGGCACCCCAATGTTCATAGCAGCAATGTCCACAATAGCCAAAGTGTGGAAAGAGCTGAGATGCCCTTCAACAGATGAATGGATAAAGAAGGTGTGGTCCATATATACAATGGAATATTACTCAGCCATCAGACAGGATGAATACCCAACTTTTACATCAACATGGATGGGACTGGAGGAGATTATGCTAAGTAGAATAAGTCAAGGAGAGAAAGTCAATTATCATATGGTTTCACTTATTTGTGGAACATAAGGAATAGCAGGGAGGACATCAGGAGAAGGAAGGGAAAAGTTGGGGGGGGAAATCGGAGGGAGAGATGAACCATGAGAGACTATGGACTCTGAGAAACAATCTGAGGGTTTTAGAGGGGAGGGTGGAGGGGGGATTGGTTAGCCTGGTGATGGGTATTAAGGAGGGCACATACAGCATGGAGCACTGGGTGTTATATGAAAACAATGAATCGTGGATCACTACATAAAAAACTAATGTGTTGTATGGTGACTAACATAACACACACACACAAAAAAGAATAGGCACTTCCTTAACTTACTTAATACCAGGTTAGTGACTGAAGGGGCCAATGATACTATAAATAAAGTAGCACAGCTGGGATTACTTCTTAAGATAGAACTGCATGATTCCTTCTAATTCTCTTTTTATCAAGTGGAGATAATTCTGGAAGTTCTAAAAAAATAAACACACCTCTAAGTTCCTTAAAAAAAAAAAAAGACTAACGTGAGACAAAGAAGGGCACTATATAATCATAAAGGGAACAGTCCAACAAGAATATATAATTGCAGGGGTGCCTGGGTGGCTCAGTTGTTAAGCATCTGCCTTTGGCTCAGGTCATGATCCTAGGGTCCTGGGATCGAGCCCTGCATTGGGCTCCTTGCTCAGTGGGAAGCCTGCTTCTCCCTCTCCCGCTCCCACTCCCCTTGCTTGTGTTCCCTCTCTCACTGTGTCTCTCTCTCTCAAATAAATAAATATAATATTTTTTAAAAAATATGTAACAATTGCAAATATTTATGCACCCAACATGGGAGCACCCAGATACATAAAGCAGCTAATAACAAACATAAAAGAAGTAAGCAATAGTAATACAATAATAGTAGGTGATTTTAACACCCCACTTACAGCAATGGATAGATCATACAAACAAAATCAACAAGAAAACAGTGGCTTTGATACATAGATATGGATCTAACATATGGATCTAACATATATTCAGGACATTGCATCCTGAAACAGTGGAATACACAATTGTTTCAAGTGCACATGGAACACTCTCCAGAATAGATCACATTTTAGGCCTCAAAACAAGTCCCAACAAAGTAAAAAAGACTGAAGTCATACCATGCATCTTTTCCGATCACAACACTATGAAACTGGAAAACAACCACAAGAAAAAATCCGGGAAGAGCACAAATACATGGAACTTAAGTAACATGTACTAAACAATGAATGGGTCAATCAAGAAATCAAAGAGGAAATAAAAAAATATATGAGGACAAATGAAAATGAAAACACGACAGTCTCCAATCTTTGGGATGCAGTAGAGCTGTCCTAAGAGGGAATTTTACAGCAATACAGGCCTACCTCAAGAAGCAAGAAAAAAATCTCAAACAACCTAACCTTGCACCTAAAGAAGCAAGAAAAAGAATAACAAACAAAACCCCAATATGGTAGAAGGAAGGAAATAATAAAGATTAGAGCAGAAATAAATGAAATAGAAACTAAAAAGAATAGAACAGATCAATTAAACCAGGAGCTGTTTCTTTGAAAAGATAAAAAAAATTGATAAACCTCTAGCCAGACTCATCCAAAGAAAGGGGGGGGGTCTCAAATAAACAAAATCAGAAAGAGGAGAAATAGCAACCAACACCACAGAAATACAAAGGATTATAAAAGAATATTATGAAAAATGATATGCCAACAAATTGGACAACCTAGAAGAAATGGATAAATTTCTAGAAACATAACCTCCCAAAACTGAATGAGGAAGTAGAAAATTCAAACAGACTTATTACCAGCAAGAAATTGAATCAGTAATAGCAATAATAATAATAATAATAAAAAAACTCCCAACAAACAAAATTCCAGGACCAGATGGCTTCACAGGTGAAGTCTACCAAACGTTTAAGGAAGAGTTAATACCTATTATTCTCAAAGTACTTCAAAAAATAGGAGAGGAAGGAAAGCTTCCAAATTCATTCTACAAGGCCAGAATTACTCTGGTACCAAAGCCAGTTAAAGACACTACAGAGGGAGAGAACAGCAGACCAATATCTCTGATGAACATAGATGCAAAAATCCTCAAAATATTAGCGAACCAAACCCAACAATACCTTAAATCATTCACCATTGTCAAGAGGGATTTATTCCTGGGATGCAAGAGTAATTCAATATTTGCAAATCAATTAACATGACACATCATATCAAGAGAAAGGATAAAAACCATTTGATCATATCAATAGGTGCAGAAAAAGCATTTGACAAAGCACAACATCCATTCATGATTTAAAAAAAAACCCTCAACAAAGTAGGTTGAGAAGGAATGTAATAACATACTCAACATAATAAAGGCCATATATGAAAAACCCCACAGCTAATATACTCAATGGTGAAAAACTGAGAACCTTTCCCCTAACATCAGGAACAAGTCAAGGATGTCCATCATCACTTTTAGCCAATACAGTACTGGAAGTCCTAGCAATCAGAAAAGAAAAAGAAATAAGAGGTATCCAAACTGATAAGGAAGAAGTAAAACTTTCACTATTTGCAAATGACATGATACTATATATAGAAAACCCTAAAGACTCCACCAAAAAACTACTAGAACTGATAAATGAATTCCATAAGGGCTGCACGATACAAAATCAATATACCGAAACTTGTTGCATTTCTATACACTAATAATGAAAATGCAGAAAGAGAAATTAAAACAGTCCCATTTACATACAATTACTTTAAAAATAATAACATACCTAGGAATAAACTTAAAGAAGTGAAAGATGTGTAGTCTGAAAACTATAAAGCACGAAGATGAGACAAACAAATGGAAAGATATTCCGTGCTCATGTATCGGGAGAACAAATACTGTTAAAATGTCCATACTACCCAAGTAAAAGATTTAATTCAATCCCTACCAGAATCCAACAACATTTTTCACAGAACTAGAACAAATAATCCTGAATGTTGTATGGAGCCACAAAAGATCCCAAATAGCTAAAGCAATCTGGAAAAAGAACAAGCCACATGCAGAAGAATGAAACTGGACCATTTCCTTACACCATACACAAATAGACTCAAAATGGAATAAAGACCTGAATGTGAGACAGGAATCCATCAAAATCCTTGAGAACACAGGCAGCACCTCTGTGACCTTAGCCACAGCAACTTCTTGCTAGGCACATCTCCAAAGGCAAGGGAAACAAAGGCAAAAATGAACTATTGGGACTTCATCAAGATAAAAAGCTTTTGCACAGCAAAGGAAACAGTCAACAAAACCAAAAGACAACTGATAAAATGGGAGAAGATATTTGCAGATGTCTTATCAGATAAAGCACTAGTATTCAAGATCTATAAAGAACTTATCAGACTCAACACCCAAACAACAAATAATCCAATCAAGAAATGGGCAGAAGGCATGAACAGAAATTTCTCCAAAGGACATCCAAATGGCCAACAGACACATGAAAAAGTGCTCAACATCACTCGGCATCAGGGAAATACAAATCAAAACCTCAATGAGATACCACCTCACACCAGTCGGAATGGCTAAAATTAACAAGTCAGGAAATGATAGATGTTGGCGGGGATGCGGAGAAAGGGGAACCCTCCTACACTGTTGGTGGGAATGCAAGCTGGTGCAGCCACTCTGGAAAACAGTACGGAGGTTCCTCAAACAGTTGAAAATAGAACTACCCAATAACCCAGCAATTGCACTACTGGGTATTCACCCCAACGATAAAAGGGTAGTGATCTGAAGGGGCACCTGCACTCCAATGTTTATAAAGCAGCAATGTCCACAATAGCCAAACTATGGAAAGAGCCCTTCGACAGATGAATGGATAGAGAAGATGTATATGAAATCTTGCCATTTGCAATGACATGGATGGAACTAGAGGGTGTAATGCTAAGTGAAATAAGTCAATCAGACACAGACAATTGTCATATGATCTCACTCATATGTGGAATTTGAGAAACAAGGCAGAGGATCATAGGGGAAGAGAGGAAATATAAAACAAGATGAAATCAGAGAGGGAGACAAAGCATAAGAGACTTTTTTTTTAAGATTTTATTTTTAAGTAATCTACAGCCAACGCGGGGCTCAAACTCATAGGAAACAAACTGAGGGTTGCTGGAGGGGATGAGGGTGGGGAATGGGGTAACTGGGTGATGGACATTAAGGAGGGCACGTGATGTAATGAGCACTGGGTGTTATATAAGACTATGAATCACTGACCTCTACCTCTGAAACTAATAATAATTTAAAAAAAAAGAAAAAGAAGAATAAAACTGGAGGTATCACAATTCCAGAATTCAAGATATACTACAAAGCTGTACTAATCAAAAGAGTATGGTATTGGTACAGAGATAGACACATAGATCAATGGAACAGAATAGAGAGCCTAGAAATAAACCCACAATTATATGGTCAATTAATCTTCAACAAAGGAGGCAAGAATATGCAATGGGGAGAAGAGAGTCTCTTCAACAAATGATGGGAAAACTGAACAGCTACATGCAAAGGAGTGAAGCTGGATTTTCTTACACCATACACAAAAATAAACTCAAAATGGACTAAAGACCTAAACATGAGACCTGAAACCATAAAAATTCTAGAAGAGAGCACAGGCAGTAATTTCTCTGATATCAGCCATAACAACATTTTTCTAGCTATGTCTGCTGAGGCAAGGGGAACAAAAGCAAAAATAAACTACTGGGACTATAGCAAAATAAAAAGCTTCTGCACAGTGAAGGAAACAATCAACAAAACTAAAAGACACCCTACTGAATGGGAAATGATATTTGCAAATGACGTATCTGATAATATCCAAAATACATAAAGAACTTACACAACTCAACACCAAAAACCCCCTCTAATCATCCAATTGAAAATGAGCGGAAGACATGAAGAGACATTTCTCTAAAGAAGGCATATGGATGGCCAACAGACACATAAAAAGATGCTCAACATCACTGATCATCAGGGAAATGCAAATAGGAACCACAATGAGATATCACCTCACACCTGTCAAAATAGCTAAAATAATAGAACATGAGAAACAAGTGTTGGTGAGGATGTTGAGAGAGGGGAACCCTCTTGCACTGTTGGTGGGAATGCAAACAGGGAGAGGGAGAAGCAGACTCCCCACTGGGCAGGGAGCCTAACATGGGGCTTGATCCCAGGACCCCAAGATCATGACCTGAGCTAAAGGCAGACACTTAACCAACTGAGCCACCCAGGCACCCCTTCCATCACTTTGTTTTCAATCTGCATAGTCTCTTTAGGTAGCATATAGATGGGTCTTGCTTTTTTTATTCATTCCATCACCCTATGTATTGAGTCACTACATTATACACCTGAGATTAATCTTACACTGTATGTTAACTAAATGGAATTTAAAAAACTTAAAAAATAAAATATTCGCTGTAATTCGATTATGTGTGGGAACCAGAGAAAGCATATGTAATACAAAATAAATATGCCCCTACCAATTGGAGTTCAGCCACAGGAAAATAAATCCAACTCAAGAAGTTAGTAAGGGATGAGAAAATTAAACCAAATTAAAGCAGAAAGACAGGGCGCCTGGGTGGCTCAGTCGTTAAGCGTCTGCCTTCGGCTCAGGTCATGGTCCCAGGGTCCTGGGATCGAGCCCCGCTTCGGGTTCCCAGCTCTGTGGGAAGCCTGCTTCTGCCTTTCCCACTCCCCCTGCTTATTTTCCCTCTCTCACTGTGTCTCTCTCTGTCAAATAAATAAAATCTTTCTTAAAAAGTAGAAAGAAAAGAGTAATAAGCATGAAGAATTAATAAAACAGGAAAAAACTTAGAGGATTAACAAAGGCAAAATGTGGCTCTTTGAAGAAACAAAATTTACAAAGCTCTGTTGAGACTGCTTTAGACATAGAAAAGATGAGAGTCTATAATTTTGTGCATAATGATTTTAGTGCTACGAGCTCCTATGAGAGAGAAGGTTATAGTTAGGGTCAGAGGATACTTCTCTTGGGAAGTGATGTTTATGATGACATGGAAGGAGGATTGTGTGAGCAAGTGAGTGTTATTTTTGTGTGTGTGTGTGTGAAAGTACATGTGTGTGTGGTGGTAACCACGCAAAGTTCTTGGAGTGGAGAAGATCCTGAGTCCACTGAAAGAAGGGCAAGAAGGGCAGTGTAGCCTAGAATACAGGGTGTGAGGGATCCAGGTGAACCTGGTAGGACATGGCTGGTGTAGGGGAGGGCCCTGGGCTGCCAGAGTTGTGAGAAGGCCCAACAGAGGCTGTGGCTGCTGACATGTGGGAGGGAGAGAGGTTAGCATCTGGGTTTCCAGAGCGCCCACCGAGTCTCCATACTCTGGCCCCACCAGCTGCAGGACTCACTCCGCAGGCTGCCCATGTTCTCCTATGATGACCCCAAGGTCTCCTTCAGATCCGGGCTATAGCCTCTCCCCTAGCAATTTGTCTAGAGGAAGGTTCTGCCCGGAGGTATTCTAATGCTGATTTGTTTGGCCCTGTCAATGGCTAGTCTTTTCTTTTCTTTTTTTAAGATTTCATTCATTCATTCATTCATTTATTTATTTATTTATTTATTTATTTATTTATTTATTTATTATTTATTTATATTTATTTATTTTGACGGAGAGACAGCGAGAGCAGGAACACAAGCAGGGGGAGTGGGAGAGGGAGAAGCAGGCCTCCCGCCGAGCACGGAGCCCGATGCGGGGCTCGATCCCAGGACCCCAGGATCATGACCCGAGCCGAAGGCAGATGCTTAATGACTAAGCCACCCATGCGTCCCTGGCTAGTGTTTTCTACATGCCGTAAGTGGTGGATAAAACAGATGGTCTCTCTCTCTCTCTCTCTTTTTTTAAAGAGATTTTATTTATTTATTTGTGTGTGGGGGGAGAATGAGCACAAGCAGGGGGAGCGGCAGGGAGAGGGAGAAGCAGTCTCCCTGGTGAGCAGGGAGCCCGATGTGGGGCTCAGTCCCAGGACCCTGGGATCATGACCTGAGCCGAAGGCAGACGCTTCACTGACTGAGCCACCCAGGCGCCCTAACTGATGACCTCTTCATCTCCGGATATTCCAGTGAGTGAAATAGACAATAAACTAACCTAATCTGACCTGGAAGGAGCCAGCTCTGTGTCATCACAAAACGGAAAGAAAGCCCAGCCTGGCTGGAGGGGTCAGGCCTCAGGAGCACTGGCTTGTGCCCTCACTGCTCACCTGGATCCTACGGATAGCTGCCTCCTCCAGCCACAGCCCCTCCCTGGGCTCCAGTCAGGAGATCGACTCCAGTGAGGGCATGAAGAACCTTGTATATGGGGAAGCCATGGCTGTTTAGTGGCATCCCTGGTGTCAGCCCCGTCACCAATCACATGGACAGTTTGAGTGTTACTCACCACTTACACCCTAAAGATGCCTCTGTGGTGTCCGTCCTGGCCAGACTTACCTCACGCCCTCCCTGACCTTCCCAGGGCTGGACCCCAGTTCATTCTGCTGGGAGTGTGAGTACCCATATCTGTGGCCAGATGTCACCTGAGTGTCCCAGCACACAACATCCCTGGGTTGCCTCCTGGGCCTTTCCGCCACCTTCCCCTCCCCTGATGCCCTGGCTCCCTCCTGCTTCTTGGTATCATGTGTCAACACTTCAAGAGCAGGGGCCAATTCCCTGTGGCCCAAAGGCACTGTCCACTTGTATGGCCTGGTTCTGGGCTCTTCCTCACTCCGTACATCATGCTCACATGAGTGAACCTGCAGAGAGGTGTCTCCGAGGGGACTGCTGAGCTTCCCTGTAAAAATGAGACTGACATTGGCAACTTGGAGGTGACTACTGATGAGCAGAAGGGAGGACTGCAGGCAGAGGAGGAGTGTCTCTGAGCAACTGCCGTGAAACTGCTGTGTAGGCTCAGCTCTGGGTGGAGTGCGGGAGTAGTCAGCTGGGCTCTACTGCAATGACCATGTGGCTCTGGATCCAACTTGGTCTCCTTCTGTGTTCTGTTTCTTCACTCATTCTGTACCTGGCCACAGGGCCACCTTGCTGCTGTCTGCACAGACCTTTCCTGTTGGCTCAAGTCACCTCCTCCAGGAAGCGTTCCCTCAAGGTTCATCTTTGATATGCGACATTCCCTCCCCCCCCCCCCCACCAACCTGCCCACCACCCCTGCAGGCTCTGGGAAGACAGGGCTCTTCTCAGTCCTTCATTTACTCCTGAATCCCAGGACCTGGAGCCTGGAAAGACTGCAGAAACACTGACTCATTGAAAGAAGGAAGGCAGAGCAGACTCCCTCCCTTTCTTTTTGGGACTCCAAGGGGTCTGACACCTAACACCGATTTTCTGCGTGGAGACCCTGAAGTTTCTCCTGGTTGCTGAAACCCTGAGAGGAGCACAGAGCCTCTGGGGCAGGGCTCAGAATGCCCAGGAATGACACAGACTCTCCTCCAGGTCTGTGCTCACCTGAACAGAGTACCTGTTTCCTTGCCTCACCCCAGCTTCACCCAGTGGGCACAGACTCCAGAGGGTCTTCAGTATCAACTCCCAGTACAGGGCCCTCTGGGCTAGCTCCAATGCCCCCACTTTTCCTGGGTGACGGTCACAGCCATGCCTGGCTCCTGGTGAGGATCCCGGTGGTCCATGTCAGTGTGATGCAGCCTTATATGAAGGGTTCCTGAGGGAGCCCAGGGTATGATCTCTGCTCCTTATGCAAGGGCTCTCCCACAGGGCTAGGCGCTGAGGATTCAAAGCCCCACTCTTTGGACATTTGTGACCCTGCTGCTTCCTGGGTGGGACATGGAAGGCAGTGACTCACTTGCCAAGGCCATCGGTCCTCAGTGGGATAAAAGGAGGCAGAGCTGGGGGGGGGGTCAGAGTTTTAGCTCTGCTAGGAATTGGGGACAAAACCCTAGTGGTGCATTATGTCTGTCTTTGCTTCCCCTTCTTTCACACCTGGCCCATCTCCTGCTTTGACGATGGCTGGGGTAGGCACAGGATGCTATTCAGGTCCAGGAGCATCAGCCCCTGGCTCTGATTGAGCCTGGGTGGGGTCAGCCAGGAGCTGGGCCCCCTGGAAGGACTGGCTGACACAAAAGGCTGATTCCTTATTTGTGGCACATGGTTGGGGTTAAAGCTTTGTCTCTAATTGACACATGTGAGGCTGCCAAGTGTGTGCCTGTGGACAGCAAATACTGTGAGGGACCAGCCCAGGTTAGACTGTGTCCTCAGAGAGGCTTGGCCATTTGCCCACTGTGTGATGAGTGGTCACCCTTCCAGAGAAGAACTCTGTTCTGGGAAGGAGGGATCGGAAGGCAATGGCAGAACCTGGGACTGGTTCCAGTTCAGCCCCATGCTCTCTGAGCAACCCACACCAGGGCACTGCGGGCTCCTCACCCTGGGCACCTCAGCTGTTTCCATACTGTTGATGGCAGTATGGAATAAGTAATTGTCATTGGAGTATCTGGAAGCAAACTTATCCTGACTTCTGACATTCACTGTGTGTGTGTTTCTATGACTGTGTTTTTATATTGATTTCCTTATTATTTTTCTCCCCCCTGTCTTTGGACCTATCTCCAGTATCTTTAGTCTGGATCACTCGACAGCTTTTTCGTGCAATAATAATTTCCAAATTATCTTGAGTTTCCTGAAGGTACAATTTTTGTCATTTTTCATGTGGGATTGTGGGTTTTGAGAAAGCAGATCAAAGAGGTAAAGTGCTCTGTCATCACCTTATATCAAGGGAACATGTTCTGGAGGCCACTTATCACTGTCTGTTTTCACTTTGGTCACCTGACTGAGGCAGTGTTTGTCAGGTTTCCCTACATAAAGTATCATGTCATCTGCGAAGAGAGAGAGTTTGACTTCTTCTTTGCCAATTCAGATGCCTTTTATTTCTTTTTTTAAAATTTTATTATGTTATGTTAATCACCATACATTACATCATTAGTTTTTGATGTAGTGTTCCATGATTCATTGTTTGTGCATAACACCCAGTGCTCCACGCAGAACGTGCCCTCCTTAATACCCATCACCAGGCTAACCCATCCCCCCACCCCCTCCCCTCTAGAACCCTCAGTTTGTTTCTCAGAGTCCATAGTCTCTCCTGGTTCGTCTCCCCCTCTGATCTCCCCTGCTTCATTTTTCCCTTCCTACTATCTTCTTCTTCTTTTTTTAAACATGTAATGTATTATTTGTTTCAGAGGTACAGATCTGTGATTCAACAGTCTTGCACAATTCACAGCGCTCACCATAGCACATACCCTCCCCAATGTCTATCACCCAGCCACCCCATCCCTCCCACCCCCCACCACTCCAGCAACCCTCAGTTTGTTTCCTGAGATTAAGAGTTCCTCATATCAGTGAGGTCATATGATACATGTCTTTCTCTGATTGACTTATTTCGCTAGCATAATACCCTCCAGTTTCATCCATGTCGTTGCAAATGGCAAGATTTCATTCCTTTTGTATATATACATATACACCATATCTTCTTTATTCATTTCAGATGCCTTTTATTTCTTTTTGTTGTCTGATTGCTGAGGCTAGGACTTCTAATACTACGCCAAACAATAGTGGTGAAAGTGGACATCCCTGTCATGTTCCTGACCTTGGGGAAAAGCTCTCAGTTTTTCCCCATTGAGAATGATATTCACTGTGGGCTTCTCATAGATGGCTTTTATGATGTTGAGGTATGAGAGGATCATATGGTTCTTGTCTTTTATTTATGTTGATTAAATCAAAATTGATCACATTGATTAATTTCCAAATGTTGAACCACCCTTGCATCCCAGGAATAAATCCCAC
Organism: Callorhinus ursinus; assembly: GCF_003265705.2. NCBI lineage: Eukaryota > Metazoa > Chordata > Mammalia > Carnivora > Otariidae > Callorhinus > Callorhinus ursinus. The sequence continues at coordinate 1,771,076 of NW_027397162.1, forward strand.
CTGGCTGAGGTGAGTGACCTTTTAATGTACTATTTGATCCTATTGGTTAGGATCTTGTTGAGTATTTTGGCATCCATGTTCATCAGGGATATTTGTCTGTAATTCTCCTTTTAGTGGGGTCTTTGTTTGGTTTTGGGATCAAGGTAATGCTGTCCTCGTAGAATGAGTTTGAAAGTTTTCCTTCAATTTCTGTTTTTTGAAATAGCTTCAGTGGAATGGGTATTATTTCTTCTTTAAATGTTTGGTAGAATTCCCCTGGGAAGCTATCTGTTCCTGGACTCTTGTTTTTTGTGAGGTTTTTGATTATTGCTTCAAATTTCCTTGCTGGTTATTGGTCTGTTCAGATTATCTACCTCTTCCTGTTTCATTCTTGGTAGTTTATAAGTTTCTGGGAATGCATCCATTTCCTCCACATTGCCTAATTTGTTGGCATATAGTTGCTAATAATATGTTCTAACAATTGTCTGTATTTCCTTGGTATTTGGTTGTGATCTCTCCCCTTTCATTCATGATTTTATTAATTTGGGTCCTTTCTCTTTTCTTTTTGATAAGTCTGGCCAGAGGTTTTTCAGTCTTATTAAGTCTTTCAAAGAACCAGCTTCTAGTTTCGTTGATCTGTTCCACTGTTCTTCTGGTTTCTATTTCATTGATTTCTGCTCTAATCTTTATTATTTCTCTTTTCCTCCTTGGTTTAGGCTTTATTTGCTGTTCTTTTTCCACGTCCTTTAGCTGTAGGGTTAGCTAGTGTATTTGGGATTTTTCCAATTTCTTAAGAGAGCCTTTATTGCTATATACTTCCCTCCTAGGACCGCCTTTGCTGTATCCCATAGGTTTTGAAACAATGTGTATTCATTTTCATTAGTTTGCATGAATTAAGTTCTATAATTTCCTGGTTGACCCATTCATTCTTTAGTAGGATGCTCTTTAACCTCCAAGTTCTTGAGTTCCTTCCAAATTTCTTCCTTTGATTGAGTTCCATTTTCAAAGCACTGTGGTCTGAAAATATGCAGGGAATGATCTCAATCTTTTGGTACCGGTTGAGACCTGATTTGTGACCCAGTATGTGGTCTATTCTGGAGAAAGTTCAGTGCGCATTCGAGAAGAATGAGCATTCTGTTGTTTTAGGGTGGAATGTTCTGTATGTATCTGTGAAGCCCATCTGGTCCAGTGTGTCATTCAAAGCCCTTGTTTCTTTGCTGATCTTCTGCTTGGATGATCTGTCCATTGCTGTGAGTGGAGTGTTTAAGTCCCCTACTACTAATGTATTATTATCAATGTATTTCTTTTATTTGGTTATTAATTGGTTTATATAATTGGCTGCTCCCATGTTGGGGGCATGTATGTAAAACAAAACAAAACAAAACAAAACAAAACAAAACAACACAAATATATAAGCCTGTCCCAAATGTTCCTTTCCCGGAGCACTCCCTTCTTTGTGAAGATTGTGTCTCCCAGGCAGCTGTCCTGACTTGGGTTTGAATAAAACCCTCTTCCTTTCTCTCTAAAATGTTTAAAAAGTTTTGTTCATTTAGTGTCAACAATAATATGTTTTCTTTTTAAGTGAAAAATAAATGTTCCTGGTTCACAACTCCAACAGCACAGAAGGGCGGCTCTTCATCCTGGAGCTTCCCTGCAGAACCAAGCTATGTATATATATTCCAGCACAAAAGCGCTCACCCTAAAGGATGCTTTGAAGGTCTAAGAAGCACTACCTACTCTATGGGTGAGACCAGAAGGTGAAGCTCTTCCCGCTTAGAGCATTACTTTTTGGGTCTTAAAATTGCCTTGGAAAAGTGGGAAACCATTGCAATTCCTAAAGCCCAAGCCTCGGAGGGTCTGCGAGTAGCTGACCTTGCTGGGAGCCAGGAACAGCTCTGCAGGCAGGGTTGGTGCAGAAAGGGAAAGGGCAGGGCTCTGGGGGTGGTCTGCAGCCAGAGGGGTCCGCAGAAGCTGCCGGATGTCTGGGCGGGGGGGGGGGGTTGCCCACGATCCCATCCGTGCCTGCGCTGCCCAGCCAGGTGTTGGGGCGAAGAGGTCCTTCCGGGACCACCTGCGGCACAGGGAGGCGCGCGTGTAAGGTCGGGTGGCCCGGTACAGGCAGGCCTAGCATCCAATGGGCTCCGGGCACCACCCTCCCCGACCAATCACTGCGTGGGGGTGGAGCTAACTCTATGTGGGCGGACCCGGAGCTGCCCTGGGATGCAGAGGCAGGTGAAGGCGCGCTCCGAGAGAGTTGACCTGTGGAGTTCCCGGCTGGGTGAGTACACCCTGTGGGCTGGTGTGGGGGTCCTGGGAGTAGGGTTTGCCCGGGGTGGGAGTTGGGGTCCTGGAAGGGCGCATGGAATGAGCTAATCCCGGGAACTCAGATGAGTTTTCTTTTTCCCTTGAAAGTCTCTTCTGCTGGTGTCCATCAACTGGCCATATCCCCCAGACCCATGAACCCCAGGGTGCCAGCTCACGCTAGCTTTTGTGGGATGGGTTGTGACATTTCAGGGTTTCCTGTGTTCCCCAGGAAGAGTGCACATAAGGACCGCACACAGTCCCCAACTTCAGTGGGGTGCCCCCCGTCCCCTGGCACACAGTGCAGGTAATGGACCTTGAGCAGCACCCCGAGTTCAGCAGGGTGTCTCTGCTCCCCCAGGCACAGGTGTGGCGGTAACAAGTCCCAGAGCCGTTCCCCAATTTCAGCATTGTGCCCTGTGTCCGCCAGTGATGCTGGTAATGGGCTGTCAGGGACGTGCAAGATGGTCCTCCAGGTTTCTGATACCCCAGGCACAGGTGTGGTGGTAGCAAGCCCCACAGCCATCCACCAACTCAGCATTGAGCCCCGTGTCCCCCGGGTATGGTGGTAATCGTCTGTCAGGATCGTCTGGGAGGGTCCTCCAGGTTCCTGCTCCCCCAGGCACAGGTGTGGTGGCAAGAAGCCCCAGAGCCGTCCCCCAACTTCAGCATTGTGCAGAGTCCTCCAGGTGGGGGCCTGGAGGCTGGAGTAAACCAGACCCCACTCGAGTTGCATGAGGAACAGATGAGTTGAGGTGTTCATTTGGAAGACTAATTTCGCTTTTCCAAAAATGTCAAAATCATTGGTCTACTTTAGAATGAAGATAATTACTACTTAAAAAACCAGTGTGTGTTTCCCCTTCTCCCAGAAACCAAAGCAGGTGTTGCAGGCAATAGGTCGGAGGTGCCTTCTCATCCCCACCTGACAGCACTTCTCTGCTCTGGCTCCACGAGACCTGAAGTTTTGAACATCCGCATCTGAGTCAGTGATGCAGCTTGTCACAGGACGTCAGCGTTCAGAGAAAGCAGCAGGTACATTTGGCACAATGTCATCTTCACGTCAGGACTGGAGGGAAAACCTCTCATGAACCCCAAACCTCCTGGGCTTTCCTCTTTTCTCTAGTTGAGCCACGAAGTAAAACTTCAGTAGCTGTCAGCATTCTCCATTTGGTGCAAGAGTTACTTAATTTCCCTGCAGCTAGAACCTTGCAGGGGATCTCATTTTCTCTGTTCATTTATTGCTTACAAAATGTATTCTGAACATCCGTTTCCTAGAAACAACTTTCATTAGAAAGGGAAGGTGAGATTTACTCTTTGTGTGTTTTTAACATATCATTTGTTCCTTCATCTAACAGTGTTTAGTCAGCTGGACCTAGGATATGTTTGGCCAGCATCTAGAGTTACTTGGCTTTTTGTTGTCAGATACAGACTTTGATGATGTCTTGTCATTTGTCAAAGGTGATGTTTCACAATTGATTAGTCTGTTTTTAAATAAAGATTTTATTTATTTATTTGAGAGAGAGAATGAGAGATAGAGAGCACGAGAGGGAAGAGGGTCAGAGGGAGAGACAGACTCCCTGCTGAGCAGGGAGCCCGATGTGGGACTCGATCCCGGGACTCCAGGATCATGACCTGAGCCGAAGGCAGTCGCTTAACCAGCTGAGCCACCCAGGCGCCCTTGATTAGTCTTTTCATCAAAAGAATTACAACTAGGGTCCAGGGAAAATTCAAAATTATTCAAAGCAGCCTTTTACAGTTTATTTATTTATTTTTAAAGATTTATTTATTTGAGAGAGAACGAGAGAGAGAGAACACATGAGAGGGGAGAGGGTCAGAGGGAGAAGCAGGCTCCCCGCCGAGCAGGGAGCCCGATGCGGGACTCGATCCCGCGACTCCGGGATCATGACCCGAGCCGAAGGCAGTCGCCCAACCAACTGAACCACCCAGGCGCCCAGCCTTTTACAGTTTAAAAGCTGAGCTTGGGGCGCCTGGGTGGCTCAGTCGTTAAGCGTCTGCCTTCGGCTCAGGTCATGATCCCAGAGTCCTGGGATCGAGCCCCACGTCGGGCTCCCTGCTCGGCGGGAAGCCTGCTTCTCCCTCTCCCACTCCCCCTGCTTGTGTTCCCTCTCTCGCTGTCTCTCTCTCTGAAATAAATAAATAAAATAAAATAAATAAAAGTTGAGTTTGACCTTGTAGTTTGACTAAATGTATCATCTAGATATTTTGACGTGCCATATTTTCTCTGTAGTTTCTTTGGCGGTAGAGTCAGAAGGAGAGTCTTTGAGAATTCTGGATGCTGGTGGCATCAAGGGGCTTGGTGTCAGGAGCACTGGGTTGAGTTCTGGAACTGCTTGCCTGAGCCTAGGCGAGTCAGGTTATCCCACTGAGCTTCTGTTGACTCCTTATGAAATTGCTGGAAGGTAATATCTGTGGAAAGTCTTTTTCCACAGAAACTGTTCTGCCTAATGAAGAGCGATTAAAAATGAGGTGATTTGGGCTGAATTATTCTGTAAATAATAGTTTTAACCCCCCCATCATAGGATATGGTATTTTATTGTACAAGAAGTCCTCAGAAGGCTGCAATGAAAGAATCAGATCTCAGAGCATGTCCATGTTCCATTGATACGTTAATTACAGTTTGCACAGTGGAAGGTAAGTGGAGAGAAATACAACAGAAGGGGAAAGTGTGTGTGAACCATTCATTAGGTAGCCTTCCACCTTTCTCATGAAAGCCTTGGGCCGGTGTCATTTTGGAAGAAGAGGGGGAATCCTGGAGCTCTGCAGCAGATGGGGGAGTTCCAGGTCTGGGTAAAATTCACAGGGGTCTCAGAGGAGAGCTGAGTGCATTGAGCAGGAGGGTGTGGGCAGGGCGGGCTCCAGGGGTGGTTGTGGGTCTCCCGGGTGAGAGTGGTGATAGATGGAGGGCCGTGAGGAGGTTCCTGGCCGAGGACAGGTGAGGCCCAGGTGGAGAGCTGGCCGAGCCCCTTCTTCTGTGCCACCAGCCTCACCCAACACACACGACGTCATCGGCTGTCCCTGTCACTCCAGTTCAGACGTCTCAGAGGTGCCAGGCCATGATGTTTGTTTGAGCTTCTTTCTTTGTGTGTGAAGTTTCAAAACTTTGATTATGGAAATGACAGGTCATCGGAACATCTGTTACTCTTTTATTTCCTGCTCTTCTTTCAATCACCAAAGAGAATCATACCTGCTACTGGAAGGGGCTATTTGTGCTTTTTTATTTCCTGTTTCAATTAAACAATGGGAGAACAATCTTCTGAAATATTATAAGAATCCTTTGTGGGTGTTCATGGTTTTCTCTTCCATGAACCACATTCTGGTATTAGAAATTATGTTTTAAAGTAAAACACAGCCTCAGAGCTGTAACAGGGTGTGGTGGCCTTTGTGAGAGGGACACATGGAGAAGGAGAGTAGGTTATTTAGGAGCTCGTGGAGTGGCTTATCGTGCTCCCAATGGAAATCGAGCCCCCTGTTAACCTTCCCCGAGGGAGCTGCTTACCTGGTGGCCCATCCTGGGCTCTGGAAGCTTGACCCGGTGAGTCACTTGCGACTTGAACTGGGGAATTTGTGAAGAAAACAGAATGAATCCTGGAGGGTGCCTGCATCCTTTGTACTCGGACAACTCCACGTAGCAAAGGAACTCATCACCAATGAGGCGTGTCGGGATCCCTGAGGGAAAGGGCTTCGCTTCGTGGGCTGAGGTAGTGTCTTCATCCTTATCTGGACCAGAGCCATGTTGTGTGGCTATGGAGATCCAGACCCTTATGTGACCACATCATTATTATTATTTTAAGAAAGCAATATAGACATTGACTTTGAGATACAAATATCAAAAGGAAAAACAGAAGGTCAAATATATATATGATGATTGAACTTGTGGTATTTCTCATTAGTATGGGTAATGTAGGGCTGGCCGTATGAGAAAGACCAAGGAATTATATTTTGATAGAAGTATGCTGTGTACACGTAGTGTTTTATTCTATCATTTGCCTTATTTCTCTGAAAGGAAAATAGAGTGATGACTGGAGCTTGGTTTCTGACTTTAAGGAATGGGAGACAAGTGAATTGAAAGAGCAGTGTTGATGCTGACATGGTGCTCAGTGCCCAGTGAGTGAAGGTTTGAAGCTTGGACTTGGAAGCATTGGTGTTCAGCGAGGATGTTGTCCGAGTTTCCAGCATATAGAGTCACTTGGCTGGTGTGCCTAATCGGGTTAGTTCCTGCCTTTCTAAGGGCATTTTGAAAGTAGCTTGAAACTGTAGGGCACTTGGGGAGTGGTCTGGATGGGACACCTCTGTGGGCCAGTGTAGATATCACCCAGGGAATTCCAGAGCTAATGATGAGCACATTTGTGAGGCTGGAGTTTGCTTCTCTGTGAGAAGCATTGAGCTGGAGTGGAAAGAAGTCGCTGGGTCTTGTGTCTCACTGTGTGAGCAGGTCTGAGCCTGGCAGGGTAGTCGGATCAGATAGCTGGGAGGTTGTGATGCCGTGGTGGTGGACCGTCGCTCATGATGGGCAGACTAGCTTGCTACAGGGACAGGGACTGGGCTGTACTCCCTGGCCAGCCCTCCTGCTGCAGATGTGATGAGAGAGTTGCTTCCTGTTTGGTGCTTGAGCCCTCGGCTCAGCAGGGTGGTTGGTGGGAAGCAGCCCACATGCAGCATTATTGATTCTTGCCCAGTGTGCCCCCTGCTTCCTCAGAGGAGGCACAGCAGATGTCCTGTGCCTGGTGTCTGTGAATTCAGCCAGCAGAAGCAGTTCTTCCAGAGCCCCACCCCTGAGAAATCCTCTCCACATTCCTGTGCTGTGTGCAAGAGGTCGCTTTTCATTTGGAACTGAAATCTCAGCTCCTCTGTTTGGATCTGAGGCCACACAAAGACACCAGTCTCCATGAAGGTCTAGTTCCATGTGGAACCTGATATGTGAAACTGAGGCCGAACCTGGGGGGCCTGCTGACCCTGCTGGAGGCTCTTTTCTGAAAACTGTGCAGCAAAGCCTGGTTTGTGATGACATCACAGGAAAGAGGGACAGGTTCACCACTCTGCCTGACCATAGGAGGATTCCAGACGTCAATCCTAGGTGGCTGGTGCAGGGAGGAGAGATGTCTGTTTCTCTGGACCTTGGCCAGAGGGAGATTTGGACCCTGGGATGGGCCTCTGTTCAGCTTTCTCGGATGCACACCTCAGGCAAGGAGAGGAAGTGTGTGTGCTCACCTGTAACTGAGGAAGGTGTCTGGTTTCAGGTCTCATGGGCAGGTGGACTCCTCATATGGCTCATTTTCCTGATGGTGTTCAGGGTGCAGTAGGTGGACCCCCTGGTCCCGGGCACACTGGCTGTGCAAGAGCCCTGGGGCACCTTTCCCCTGGAGCTTTGGACCAGGAAATCGCAGGGAGTCAGTGGTGGAACCATCAGTGTAGGCCTCTGTTTCTGCCCTGCTGAGATGGACTGGTGACTGTGAGAACTGCTATGGAAATACAGAGCAGGAGACAGGGTTGTGGTGCTGAAGGGGAGGTGGGGGTGGTGCTTGATATTCACATAGGGGCCAGGTGGGACTTCACTAGGAAGGTGATCCTTGAGTCAAGATCTAATGAAAGTGAGCCATATCAAGTCAAGAACATTCTAAACGAAGGGAAAGCATGTGAGAAGTCCCAGGGCAGGAGCATACCACATATGTGCAGGAGCAGCAGGAAGGCCCTGTGGCCACAGGAGACAGCTTAGGACATGACCTCAGGGAGGTGACAGAGGGAGACAGAAAGCCATTGCAGGGCTGTGACCCCATGGGACCCTGTTTCACTGGGCCATCCTGGCTACAGTGTTGAGAACAGATGACAGAGGGTTGAGGATGGGCAAACGAGGTCCATGATGAAGCTCTTTCAGGAACTCAGGCCAGAGATGGGCTCCAGCGTGGATCAGACAGGTGGCCTTGGAAGGAGTGGTCAGTCCTATTCTGGTTACGTTTTGAAGATGGAGCCCAAAGGATTTGCTGATGGGTTAGATGTTGGGAATGGGAGAAAGGAGGAATTGGGGTAACACCCAGGTGTGGTTGGTTGTCCTGAGGAAGGGGAAGGAGGAGGTTTCTGGGGGTAGGAGGTCGTCTGTGTTCCTCATGCTGAGGAAGGTGCCTTTCACGGTGGATCTGCTGATGTGTGTGTCCGGGAGAACATTTAACATCTCCTCCCTCAGCAACTTTAATGTACAACTATCTCCCACTTTTTAAAAGTTCACGGTAAGACACTTGGCATTTTTTGAAAGATCTACATCATTACCCGGCTTCAGTAACAGGAGGAAACCTGAAGAGGATTTCCCTCTTATGAAAAAAGTCGAAAAGTGAGCATCGCATTCAGCATCTGTTTTGCTGGGAGCCACTGCAGAGGCGGCGAGCACCTCTACCAGCTCCTTCCTGGGAACCGTTCTCTGCGTCCAGCCCCCAGCACTTTGAATTGTGTCTGTGAGCATCTGCTGTGCTTCATCTCCATTTATTTTGGGCATCCCTTAGGAAGTTGTGTCCTGAGGCCTAGGAAAAGCCAAAGAGAAGTCATTTTTGGAGTCTGAGCACGCTAATTTTTCTGTATAAATGAATGGTAATTCCTCCTGTGGTTTACACCATGTCTGCTGTGAACGGTTTCCTAGGAACACTGTCCTTTCAAGTAGCGGGGGAAACTGTATCCCATCCTGCCGGGTTAGCTTTAGTTTCCATGCTGCACAGAATGTTCCATGACTTACGGATTTTATCACTCAAACATTGTGCCTTTGACCACCTTCCCCCATTCCCCCCTCCTCCATCCCCGAATCTGGCAACCACCAATCTCTTCTCAGTATCTATGAGTTCAGTATTTTTTTTTCCATGTGGAACGTCCATGAACATCTGGTATTTGTCTTTCTGTGTCTGAGTTACTTAGCATAATGCTCCCAAGGTCTCTGTTTCTATGTCTGGCTACTGTGAAGAATGCTGCAGTGAACATGGGAGTGCATCTATCTTTTTGAGGTAGTGTTTTTGTGTTCTCCAAATAAATCCACCCAGAGCAATCACTGGGTCATGTGGTAGTTGTATTCATTTTTCCAGGAACCTCCATACTCTGTCACAGGTGCTGCACCAATTTACATTCCCACCAACAGTGCACAGGGTCCCCTTGTCTACACACCCTTGACCACACCTGGTGTCTGTCTCTGGGACAAATGCCATCCCGACAGGTGTGAGGAGATAGCGGATTACGGGTTTGACTTACGTTTCCCTGACGACGATTAGTGATGTTGAACAACTTTTTCTGTGTCTGTTGGCCACCTGGGTGCCATCTTTGGAAAGTATCTATTCACATATTCTCCCCATTCTTTATACAGGTCTTGTTTGTTTGTTTGTTTTGATTTGTAGGAGTGTTTTGTGTATTTTGGATATTAGCCTCTTCTCACACATATGATTTACGGATTTTTTTTTTCTCATTGGGTAGGTCACCTTTTAAGTTTTGATGGTTTCTTTCGCCATGCAGATTTCAGTTTGATGTTGTTCCACTTGTTTATTTTTGCATTTGTTGCCTTTGCTTTTGGTGTCCGATCTAGAAGACTTTGTCAAAACCAATGTTGAGAAACTTACTACCTGTGCTTCCTTCTCGGAGGTTTATGGATTCAGGTGTTATATTCATGTCATTCATCCATTTAAAATTTTTGTGTGAGAAAGTGATCCACTTACATTCTTCTGCATGTAGTGTCCAGTTTCCCAGGACCATTCACTGAAGAGACAGTCCTTTCCCCGTTGTATATTTTCTGCTCCTGTGTTGTAAGTTAAGACCATACATGTGTGGGCTAGTTTCTGAGCTTTCTTTTCCTTCTCCTCTTCCTCTTCCTCCTTCCCCTTCCTCTTCCCCTTCTCCTCCTCCTCCTTCATTTTTTTTTTTTGTTTTACAGTTTATTTTTTGGGAAAATAGTTTTCCTGTCGGAATATATGCAGTGTGGACTTTATTAATTACATGTCATACTATTTGTTAGGACATTTCTCTGACGTGTGTTTCTGTAAATGAGTTGCTGGATCTATAGCTTTCAACAGGTTTAACATTTGGGCAGAACTACTCAAGAAATATTATATTCTTCCGTCAGGAGATTGTGTCTGATTGTCTTTTGTGATGCTATCAGTTGTGATGATTGATATCTCTATTTCTTTTTCCATGATAGGTTTATTAAAGTGATTTTAATATTTCTTAAAAACATGGATTCTAAATCATCGTTATTTAATAATATTTATATAAAACAAGTTTAAAGAAATGCATTTATTGGAATCAGCTGTTGAAACAGGACATAAATACTAATCCCATTTACAGTTAATAATAATTATATCAGAGCTAAGTCTAAATATACCTTTAATGTACTGACTCTAATGAGTAAACTTTGCCAAAAGTGCTATGATTATCATTTTCCGAGCTTTCTATTTGGTTCCATTGACCTGTGTGTATGTTTCTATGTCAGCACCATACTGTTTTGATGACCACAGCTTTGTAATCTAGCTTGAAATCCGGGCATGTGGTGACTCCTGCTCTCTTCTTCTTTCTCCCGAATGCTCTGGGTATTTGGTGTCTTCTGTGATTCCATACGAATTTTAGGACTGTCTTCTATTTCTTTGAATAATGCCATTGGAATTCAGATAGGGATTTCATCACATCTGTAGATTGCTTTGGTTGCGATGGACATGTTAACATAATTAACTCTTCCGGTTAATGAGCATGGTGTATGCTTCCATTTATTTGTGTCGTTCTCCGTTTCTTTGACTCATACATGCCCCTCAACATACATGTGTTCTTCCTTCTTTTCCACCATGTGTTCGGTGTGCCAGGTCTTTCCCATTCTTGGTTACTTTTATTCCTAGATTTTTTTTCTCTTCATGCAATTGTAAATGGCATTGCTTTCTTATTTTCTCTTTGTGAAGGTTTGTCATCAGTACATAGAAATGCAACAAGTTGGGGCACCTGGGTGGCTCTGTCAGGTAAGCGTCTGTCTTTGGCTCAGGTCATGATCCCGGATCCTGGGATCGAGACCCACACTGGGCTCCCCGCTCAGTGGGGAGTCTGCTTCTCCCTCTCCCTCTGCTGCTCACCTTGCTTGTGCTGTCTCTCTCTGTCAAATAAATAAATAAAGTCTTTAAAAAAAAGAAATGCAACAGGTCTCTGTATATTGACTTTGTATCCTGCAGCTTTACTGAATTTGTTTATTCTAACAGTTTTTTGGTGGCATCTTTAGAGACTTCTATATATAGTATCATGTCATTTGCAAATACTGACAGTTTTCCTATTTGGAATTCATCTTTCTCTTTTTTTCTTTCTTTTTGTCTAAATGCTTTGGCTAGGGTTTTCAATACTATGTTGATTGAAAGTGATGAGAGTGGGCATCTTTGTCTTCTTGATCTTAGTAGGAATGTTTTTACCCTTGAGTATGAAGTCAGCTGTGAGCTTTTCATATATAGCCTTTGTTGTCTTGAGGTATGTTCCCTCTATACCCAGATGGTTTAGGGTTTTTATCATAAATGCATATTGAATCTTGTCAAGTGTTATTGTTAATGTACAGTGGAATGTGGGGGTTTGCTGGGATAGGCATGCAGGTTTCTCCAGGTCAGAGACCTTTCTGTAGTTCCAAATGGCACGGGATCCTTCTGGGAGGCAGCTTGAGTCCTCTATTACTCAGGTGTCTCCAGTGCCTGGAGCTTTGTAGCCAGGACTCTGGGGACAAACCCATCAGAACCCAAGCCAGGGTTAGGGTTCGGGACTATGGGCATGACAGGCCCAATCTGCTAGCACTGTGGCTGGCTTTCCAGGACACTGAGTTGAGGGGGTGGATCAGGATGTATGTCAGGCCAGGGATTATGGCCAGGGGGCCGCTCAAAGTGGGGGTTTGCTTGGATTGGCATGGAGTGTCTTCCTGCCCTGAATGCTTTCTGGAGATCCAAATGGCACTGTTTCCTTCTGGGTGGCAGGCTGAGTCCTCTGGTATAGCTTAAGTGTCACCAAACCCTGGGGATTTGGAGCTAGACCTCTAGGGACTAACCATTCAGAAGTCAATCTAATGTTAGATTTAGGGCCTAGGGGCGTGGCAGGCCCGATCTGCCCTCACTGTGTGGGGCTTCCCAAGGGTTGGAGGTGAGGACGTGGGTCAGTTTGAGTGTCAGGCTCATGGTTTGCGGCCAGGGGGCCGCTGAAACTGGGGTTTCACTGGGATGGGCATGCAGAGTTCTCTGGCTCTGAATGCTTTCAGAAGTTTGCAATGGCGAGGTTTCCTTCTGTGTGGCAGTCTGAGTCCTCTGGTATTGCTTGGTTGTCCCCAATCCCTGGAGTTTAGAGGAAGGCCTCTGGGGACAGACCCTTCAGAAGCCAAAATAGGGTTACGGTTAGGGCTTAGGTGCATGGCAGGTCATTTCAATGACATCTGCTAGCGCTGTGTCATGTTTCCCCAGGGTCTGAATTGAGGGCATGGGTCAGGGCGAGTGTCAGACTCAGGGTTTGCCTACAGGGGACACAGAAAGTGTAGGTTGGCTGGGATGAGCATTCAGAGTTCTCCTGCTCTGAATGCTATCTGGAATTCCCAGTAGTGTGGTTCCCTCTTTTTGGCAAGCTGAGTCCTCTCATATCGCTCAGTTTTTGCAATTCCTGGGGCTTTGGAGCCAGGCTTTTGGGGACAGAAACTCAGAAGCCAACCTAGGGATAGACTTATGACCTAAGGTCATTTCAGCTCTGATCTGCCCAGGCTGTGGCAAGCTTCAGCGGTGGTCTGAGTTGAGGGCATGCATCAGGTTGAGTGTCAGGCTCAGAGTTTGCCTCCAGATGGTGCAGATAGTGTGTGTTTGCTGGGATGAGCATTCAAATTTCTCTTACTCTGAATGGTTTCTGGACTTCAAAGTGGCACAGTTTCCTCCTGGGAGGCAGTCTGAGTCCCTTGATATTGCTCAGGTGTCCCGAATCCTTGGGGCTTTGGAGCCAGGCTCTGGGGACAGACCCCTCAGGAGCCAACCTAGGGTTAGGGTTAGGGCTTAGGGGCATGACAGGCCTGATCTGCTGGCGCTGTGATGAGCTTCCCGGGTCTGAGTTGAGGCCATGGGTCAGGGGGAGTGTCAGGCTCAGGGATTGTGGCCCAGGCACGTTGAACTTGGGGCTTCCTTGGGATGGACATGCACGTTCTCCTGGTCTGAATGCTTATCGGAGTTCCAAATGGCATGTTTTCCTTTTTAGTGAGACCACTGATATTGGTCAGGTGTCCCACATCCTTGGGGTTGTGGATCCAGGCCTCTGGGGAAGGACCCCTCAGAAGCCTCCATAGGGTGAAGGTTATGGCCTGGGGGCATGGCAGGTCCGAAGTGCCGCCACTGTGGCGAGGTACGGGTGGTTGACTTAAGGGCGTTCATCAGGGTGTGTGTGAAGCTCCTGAATTGCAGCCAAGGTGCCGATGAAAGTGGGGGTTCACTAGGATGGGCATGCAGTGTACTCCTCTGAATGCTGTCCGGCATTCCAAATGGCGTGTTTTCCTTCTGGGTGAGAGGCTGCCTCTGCTGGTCGTACTCAGGTGGCCCCGTCTCGGTTGCTTTGGTGCCTCGCTTCTGTGGACCGACCACACAGAAGTCCACCTAGGTTTAGGTAGGGTTAGGGCCGAGGGTCCTTCGGTCCCGATCTACCCATGGTGTGAGAGCTTCCCGGGTGCCTGAGTTGGGGGCATGGGTCAGGATGTGTGCTCGTGTCAGGGCTTGCCGCCAGGGGACTGCTAAATGTGGGGATTCGCTCAGATGGGCATGGAGATTTCTCCTGCTGTGAATGCTTTCCGGAGATCCAAATGGCCTGGTTTCCGTCTGGGGGTCCAGCTGAGTACCGTGGTACTGCCCAGGTGTCCCCATGCCTGGGTCTTTGGAACCAGGCCTTGGGGAAGTGACCCCTCGAAGCCAAGCGAGGGTGAGGGTTAGGGCATAGGGGCATGTGAGTCCTGATCTGCCAGCTCCGTGTCGGCATTCCCGGGGGTAAGAGTTTAGGGTGTGGGTGAGGGTGATGTCAGGCTCTGAGTTTGTGGGCAGGGGTCCGATGAAAGTGGAAAGTTGCTGGGATGGGCTTGCAGAACCCTCCCACTTGAAAACGCTCGAGAAGATTTGGGACACCTGGAACAATACCAGAGGACTCAGGCTGTCACCAGAAAAAAAAAAAAAAAACCCCAAAATGCACCTTTTGGTATTCCGGTAAGCATTCAGACCAGGAGAACTGGGCATGTCCATACTAAGGAAGTCTCTAGTTCAAAGTGCCCTGGCCACAGTCCCTGAGCCTGACACTCCCCTGACCCATGGACACCTCTCAGACCCTGGGAAGCTCATCACAGCGCCGGCACATCAGACCTCTCATGCCCCTAAGCCCAACCCTATCCCTAGGTTGAATTCTGAGGGGTCAGTCCCCAGACCCTGGCTCCAAAGCACCAAGGTTCGGGACACCCGAGCAATATCAAGGGACTCAGGCTGCCACCCCAAAGCTAACTGCGCCACGTGGACCCGTGGAAAGCATTCAGAGCCAGAGAACTCTGCAGGCCCATCCCAGCTAACTCACACTTTCTGTGCCCACTGGCGGCCAATCCTGAGCCAGACACTCTACCTGACCAAAGCCCTCAAGGCAAACCCGCGGTAACCAGGCCACAGTGCTGACAGACGCACTGTGCCAAGCCCCTAGGCCCTAACCCTAACCCTTCCTAAGTTTCTGAGGGCTCTGTCCCCAGAGGCCTGGCTCTAAAGCCACGGGGGCACCCGAGCAATAGCAGAGGAATCAGCCTCTCTCCCAGAAGGAAACCACGCCATTTGGAACTCTGGAACTTTTTCTGAGTAGGAGGGTTCTGCATGCCCATTCCAGCAAAATTCCGCTGCCATCGGACCCCTACCCACAAACCCTGAGCCTGACATCCCCATAAACCACAGCTGAAACTCTTACCCCCGGGATCCTCGACACAGAGTTGGAAGATCAGGACTCAAATGCCTCTATGCCCTAACCCTCACCCTTGCTTGGCTTTGGAGGGGTCTCTCCCTGAGGCCTGGCTTTCAAGACCCAGGCCTGGGGACACCTGTACAGTACCCTGGCACTCAGCCGGCACCCCAGACGGACACCAGGCCATTTGGATCTCTCAAAAACATTCACAGCAGGGGAAATCTTCATGCCAACCAAGTGAAACCCCACATTTAGCGGCCCCTTGGTGGCAAACCCTGAGACTAACAAATATCTGGGCCCACGCCCCCATCTCTGACACCCGGGAAGCTCGCACAAAATGGACAGATCGGGTCCGAATGACCCTCGGCCTGAACCCTAACCCTAGGTTGACTTCTGTGTGGTAGGTCCGCAGAAGCTGGGCACAAAAGCAACTGAGACGGGGCCACCTGAGTACGACCAGCCGATGCAGCCTCTCACCCAGAAGGAAAACACGCCATTTGGAATGCCGGACAGCATTCAGAGAAGGAGTACACTGCATGCCCATCCAAGCGAACCCCCACTTTCATCAGCACCTGGGCCAGAATCCAAGAGCTTGACACTCACGCTCATGGACGCCCTTAAGGCAAACCACCCGTACCTCGCCACAGCGGCGGCAGTTCTGGACTTGCATGCCCTCAGGGTCTAAGCATCACCCTAGGGAGTCTTGTGAGGGGTCTCTGTCCCCAGAGGCCTGACTCCAAAGCACCAGGGATTTGGGACACCCAGAACAATACTACAAAACTCGGCCTGCCCCTGAAAACAGAAACGTGCCATTTGGAACTCCGGGAAGCATTCAGACCAGGAGAACTGGGCATCTCCGACTGAAGGAAGCCCCACGTTCAATGTGCCCAGGCCACAGTCCCTGAGCCAGAGAATCCTGTGACCCAAGACCTCATCTCAGACCCTGGGAACCTCATCACAGAGCCGGCACATCAGACGTCTCATGCCCCTAAGCCCAACCCTAACCCTAGGTTGAATTCTGAGGGGTCAGTCCCCAGAACCTGGCTCCAAAGAACCAAGGATTTGGGACACCCAAGCAATATCAAGGGACTCAGGCTGCCACCTAGAAGGTAACCGCGCCATTTGGAACTGCGGAAATTATTCAGAGCAGGAGAACTCTGCAGGCCCATCCCAGAGAATGCACACTTTCTGTGTCCTCTGGTGGCCAATCCTGAGCCAGACACTCTACCTGACCAAAGCCCTCAAGGCAAACCCCCCAAAACCAGGCCACAGTGCTGACAGATGCAGTCTGCCATGCCCCTAGACCCTAACCCTAAACCTCCCTAGGTTTCCGAGGGCTCTGTCCCCAGAGGAATGGCTCTAAAGCCACAGGGATTGGGGACATATGAGCAATACCAGAGGAATCAGCCTCTCTCCCAGAAGGAAACCGTGCCATTTGGAACTCTGGGATGTTTTCCGAGTGGGAGCGTTCTGCAAGCCCATCCCAGCAAAATCCCACTTTCATCGGACCCCTGCCCATAATCCTCGAGCCTGACATCACTCCTACCCACACCCTAAACTCTTACCCCCAGGAACCTCGACACTGAGCTGGTAGATCAGGACTCACATATCCCTATGCTCTAATCCTCACCCTCGTTTGGGTTTGGAGGGTCTCTCCCCGAGGCCTGGCTCTAACGACCCAGGCACTGGGGACACCTGTGCTATACCATGGCACTCAGTCGTCCCCCAGACGGAAACCAAGTCGTTTGGATCTCTGGAAAGCATTCAGAGCAGGAGAAATTTACATGCCCATCCCAGCGAAACTCCACATTTAGCAGGCCCCTGGCGGGAAACCCTGAGACTAACAAACATCCTGACCCACGCCCCCAACTCAGGCACCCGTGAAGCTAGCCAAGTGCCCATAGATTCAGCCTTCGAAGCCCCTTGGCCCTACCATAACCTAGGTTTGCTTCTCAGGATTCGCTCCTCAGATGCCTGTTTCCAAAGCCCCAGGAATTGGGGCCACTGAGCAGTACCAGAAAACTCAACCTGACACCCAGAAGATAACCTCGCCATTTGGACTCTAGAAAGCATTTAGGGCAAGGGAAACCTCCATGCCCATCCCATTGGTGTCCCATTCTCAGCGCCCCGTGGGCCTAAAACCCTGGGTTGGCACTCACCCTGACCCACGCCCACAACTCAGCCCCCTGGGAAGCTCACCACAGTGCTGGTAGATCGGGCCTGCCATGCACATAAGCCCTAACCATAACCCTATTTTGACTTCTGAAGGGTCTGTTCCCAGGAGGCCTTCCGCTAAACTCCAGGGATTGGGGACAACTGAGCAATACCAGAGACTAGGCCTGCCACACAGAAGGAAACCTCCACTGTGAACACTGGAAAGCATTCAGAGCAGGAGAACTCTGCATGCCCATCCCAGTGAGCCCCCACTTTCAGTGGCCCACTGGCCACAAACCATGAGCCTGGCACTCAAACTGACCCACACCTTCACCTCAGACCCTTGGGAAGCTCCACACAGTGAGGGCAGATAGGGTCCTCCATGCCCCGAGGCCCTAACCTAAGTTGGCCTCTAACTAACCCTAAGTTGGCCTCTGAATGGTTAGTCCCTAGAGGCCTAGCTTCAAATTCCCAGGGTTTGGTGACACTTGAGCTATACCACAGGACTGAGCCTGCCACTCAGCAGGAAAGAGTGCCATTTGGACCTCCAGAAAGCATTTAGGGCAGGAGGACACTGCTTGCCAATCCAAGCGAACCCCCACTTTCATTGGCCTCCTGGCCATAATCCCTGGCCTGACATTCATCCTGATCCACACCCTCAGCTCAGCGTCCTTGAAAGCCCGCCACAGTGCTAGCAGATCAGGCCTGTCATGCCCCTAGTCCCAAAGCCTAACCCTGGCTTGGGTTCTGATGTGTTTGTCCCCAGAGTCCTGTCTACAAAGCCCAAGGAACTGGGGACACCTGAGTAATAGGAGAGGACTCAGGCTGCCACCCAGAAGATCTTTCGCCATTTGCAGCTACGGAAAGTTCTCTGACCTGGGTATTTGGCACGCCTATCCCAGTGAACACCTGCATTAAGCTTTACCTCAACAAGAACACTTGACAAGATTCAATATGCATTTATGATAAAAACCCTAAACCATCTGGGTATAGAGGGAACATACCTCAAGACAACAAAGGCCATATATGAAAAGCTCACAGCTGACTTCATACTCAAGGGTGAAAAGCTGAAAACATTTCCACTAAGATCAATAAAAAGACAAAGATGCCCACTCTCATCACTTTCAATCAACATAGTCTTGAAAGCCCTACCCAAAGCATTTAGACAAAATAAAGAGAAAAGATGAAATCCAAATAGGAAAACTGTCAATATTTGTAAATGACATGATACTATATATAGAAGTCTCTAAATATTCCACCAAAAAACTCTTAAACAAATTCAGTAAAGCTGCAGAATGCAGAGTCAATATACAGAGACCTGTTGCATTTATGTTTTTTAAAGATTTTATTTATTTATTTGACAGAGAGACAACACAAGCAGGGTGAGCAGCAGAGGGAGAGGGAGATGCAGACTCCCCACTGAGCAGGGAGCCCGATGTGGGGCTCGATCCCAAGACCCCAGGATCATGACCTGAGCCGAAGGCAGACGCTTACCTGACTGAGCCACCCAGGGGCCCCAAATTGTCGCATTTCTGTGTACTGATGACAAACCTCCACAAAGAGAAAATAAAAAAGCAATGCCATTTACAATTGCATCAAGAAGAAAAAACCTAGGAGAAAAGTAACCAAGAAAGAGAAAGACCTGGTACACTGAACACATGGTGGAAAAGGAAGGAATAACACGTGTATGTTGAGGGGGCATGTATGGGTCAAAGAAATGGAGGATGACACAAATAAATGGAAGCATACGTCCTGCTCATTAACCAGAAGAGTTAATCATGTTAACATGTCCATAGCAACCAAAGCAATCTACAGATGTGATGAAATCCCTATCTTCATTCCAGTGGCATTATTCAAAGAAATAGAAGACAGTCCTAAAATTCGTATGGAATCACAGCAGATACCAAATACCCAGAGCAATCTGGAGAAAGAAGAGAGCAGGAGTCACCACACGCCCGGATTTCAGGCTAGATTACAAAGCTGTGGTCATCAAAACTGTATGGTGCTGACATAGAAACAGACACACAGGTCAATGGACCCAAATAGAAAGCTCAGGAAATGATAATCATAGCACTTTTGGCAAAGTTTACTCATAGAGTCAGTACATTAAAGGTATATTTAAACTTAGTTCTGATATAATTATTATTAACTCTGGGAATTAATATTTATGTCCTGTTTCAACAGCTGATTCCAATAAATGCATTTCTTTAAACTTGTTTTATATAAACATATTATTAAATAAGGATGATTTAGAATCCACATTTTTAAGAAATATTAAAATCACTTTAATAAACCTATCATGGAAAAGGAAATAGAGATATCAATCATTACAACTGATAGCATCACAAAAGACAATCAGACACAATCTCCTGATGGAAGAATATAACATTTCTTGAGTAGTTCTGACCAAATGTTAAACCTGTTGAAAGCTATAGATCCAGCAAGTCATTTCCAAAAACACATGTCAGAGAAATGTCCTAACAAATAGTACGAACATGTAATCAATAAAGTCCACACTGCATATATTCCAACAGGAAAAATACTTTCCCAAAAAATAAACTGTAAAACAAAAAAATGAGGGTGCCTGGGTGGCTCAGTCATTGGGTGTCTGCCTTAGGCTCAGGTCGTGATCCCAGGGTCCTGGGATCGAGTCCCACATCGGGCTCCCTGCTCAGCGGGAAGCCTGCTCTCCCTTTCCCACTCCCCCTGCTTGTATTCCTGCTCTCGCTGTCTCTCTCTGTCAAATAAATAAATAAAATCTTTAAAAAAAATGGAGGAGGAGAAGAAGAAGAAAAAGAAACCTGAGAAACTAACCCACACATATATGGCCTTAACTTACAACACAGGAGCAGAAAATATACAATGGGGAAAGGACTGTCTCTTCAGTGAAGGGTCCTGGAAAACTGCACACTACATGCAGAAGAATGTAACTGGATCACTTTCTCACAGCACACACAAAAATTTTAAATGGATGAATGACATGAATATAAGACCTGAATCCATAAACCTCCAAGAAGAAAACACAGGTAGTAAGTCTCTTGACATTGGTATTGGCAAAGTCTTCTAGATTGGATACCAAAGGCAAAGGCAACAAATGCAAAAATAAACAAATGGAACGACATCAAACTGAAATCTGCATGGCAAAAGAAACCATCAAAACTTAAAAGGCGACCTACCCAATGAGAAAAAAAAATCTGCAAATCATATGTGTGAGAAGGGGCTAATATCCAAAATACACAAAACACTCCTACAAATCAAAACAAACAAACAAACAAAAAAGACCTGTATAAAGAATGGGGAGAATATGTGAATAGATACTTTCCAAAGATGACACCCAGGTGGCCAACAGACACAGAAAAAGTTGTTCAACATCACTAATCGTCGTCAGGGAAACATAAGTCAAACCCACATCCGCTATCACCTCACAACTGTTGGGATGGCATTTGTCCCAGAGACAGACACCAGGTGTGGTCAAGGGTGTGTAGACAAGGGGACCCTGTGCACTGTTGGTGGGAATGTACACTGGTGCAGCACCTGTGACAAACAGTATGGAGGTTCCTGGAAAAAATAAATACAACTACCACATGACCCAGGAATTGCTCTACTGAGTGGATTTATTTGGAGAACACAAAAACACTACCTCAAAAAGATAGATGCACTCCCTTGTTCACTGCAGCATTATTCACAGTAACCGGACATAGAAAGAGACCTTGGGAGCATTATGCTAAGTAACTCAGACACAGAAAGACAAATACTGGATGGTCTCATGGACATTCCATATGGAAAAAAAAAATACTGAACGCACAGATACTGAGAAGAGATTGGTGGTTGCCAGATTCGGGGATGGGGGATGGGGGAAAGTGGTCAAAGGCACAATGTTTGAGTGATAAAATCCGTAAGTCATGGAACGTTCTGTGCAGCATGGAGACTAAAGCTAACCCTGTAGGATGGGCTACAGGTTCCCCCGCTATTTGAAAGGACAGTGTTCCTAGGAAACTGTTCACAGAAGAAATGGTGTAAACCAAAGAAGGAATAACCATTCATTTATACAGAAAAATTAGGGAGCATGCTCAGACTCAGACTCCAAAAATGACTTCCCTTTGTTTTTCTTAGGCCTCAGGACACAACATCTTAACTGAGGCCCAAAATAAATGTAGATAAAGCACAGCAGATGCTCACAGACACAATTCAAAGTGCTGGGGGCTGGATGCGGAGAGCGGTTCCCAGGAAGCAGCTGGTTGGGGTGCTCGCTGCCTCTGCAGTGGCTCCCCGCAAAACAGAGGCTGAATGTGATGCTCACTTTTCAACTTTTTTCATAAGAGGGAAATCCTTTTCAGGTTTCTTCCTGTTATTAAAGCCAGGTGATGACGTAGATCTTTCAAAAAAGCAAGTGTCTTACCGTGAACTTTTAAAAAGTGGGAGATAGTTGTACATTAAAGTTGCTGAGGGAGGAGATGTTAAATGTTCTCCCGGACACACACATCAGCAGATCCACCGTGAAAGGCACCTTCCTCAGCATGAGGAACACAGATGACCTCCTACCCCCAGAAACCTCCTCCTTCCCCTTCCTCAGGACAACCAACCACACCTGGGTGTTACCCCAATTCCTCCTTTCTCCTCTTCCCAACATCTAACCCATCGGCAAATCCTTTGGGCTTCATCTTCAATATGTACCCAGAATAGGACTATCCACTTCTTCCAAGGCCACCTGTCTGGTCCACACTGGAGCCCATCTCTTGCCTGAGTTCCTGGAAGAGCTTCATCATGGACCTCCCTTGCCCATCCTCAACCCTCTGTCATCTGTTCTCAACACTGTAGCCAGGAGGGCCCAGTGAAACAGGGTCCTGTGGGGTCACAGCCTGCAATGGCTTTCTGTCTCCCTCTGTCACCTCCCTAAGGTCATGTCCTAAGCTGTCTCCTGTGACCACAGGGCCTTCTTGCTGCTCCTGGACATACCTGGTATGCTCCTGCCCTGGGACTTTTGCACATGCTTCCCCTTCTGTTTAGAATGTTCTTGACTTGATATCACTGAACTCTGTTAGATCTTGACTCAAGTATCACATTCCTAGTGAAGTCCCACCTGGTCCCTATGTGAATTGCAAGCACCACCCTCACCTCCCCTTCAGCACCCTAGCCCCGTCTCCTGCTCTGTATTTCCACACCGGTTCTCACAGTCACCAGTCCATCTCGGCAGGGCAGAAACAGAGGCCTACACGGATGGTTTCACCACTGACTCCCTCCGATTTCCTGGTCCAAAGCTCCAGGGAAAACGTGCCCCAGGGCTCTTGCACAGCCAGGGTGCCCGGGACAAGGGAGTCCACGTACTGCACCCCAAATACCATCAGGAAAATGAGGAATCCACCTGCCCATGAGACCTGAAACCAGATACCTTCCTCAGTTCCAGGTGAGCACACATACTTCCTCTCCTTGTCTGAGATGCTCATCCGAGAAAGCTGAGCAGAGACCCATCGCAGGGTCCAAATCTCCCTTTGGCCAAGGTCCTGGGAAACAGACATCTCTCCTCTCTGCACCAACCTCCTGAGAATGATTTAAGAAATCCTCCTGTGGTCAGGCAGAGTGGTGCACCTGTCCCTCTTGCCTGTGACATCATCACAAACCAGGCTTTGCTGAACAGTTTTCAGGAAGGAGCCTGCACCAGCGTCAGCAGGCCGCTCAGGCTCAGCCTCAGTCTGGCACGTCAGGCCCCACATGGAACTAGACGTTCATGGAGACTGGTGTCTTGTGTGGCCTCAGATCCAAACAGAGGAGCTGCAATTTCAGTTCCCAGTGAAAAGTGACCTCTTCCACACAGCACAGGAACATGGCGGGAGGATTTCTCAGGGGTGTGGCTCTGGAAGAAGTGCTTCTGCCGGCTGAATTCACAGACACCAGACACAGGACATCTGCTGTGCCTCCTCTGAGGAAGCAGGGGGCACACTGGGCAAGAATCAATAATGCTGCATGTGGGCTGCTTCCCACCAACCACCCTGCTGAGCCGAGGGCTCGAGAACCAAACAGGAAGCAACTGTCTATTCACATCTGCAGCAGGAGGGCTGCCCAGGGAGGAGAGCCCAGTCCCTGTCCCTGTAGCAAGCTGGGGGCCTGCCCATCATGAGTGACGGTCCACCACCATGGCATCACAACCTCCCAGCTATCTGATCCAACTACCCTGCCAGGTTGAGACCTGCTCACACAGTGAGTCCTAAGACCCAGCGACTTCTTTCCACTCCAGATCAATGCTTCTCACAGAGAAGCAAACTCCAGCCTTACAAAGGCGCTCATTAGCTCTGGAATTTTCTGGGTTGTGTCTACACTGGCCCACACAGATGTCCCATCCAGACCACTCCACAAATGCCCTAGGGTTTCAAGCCACTTTCAAGTTGTCCTTAGAAAGGCAGGAACTGGCCCGATTAGGCACACCAGCCAAGTGATTTGATGTGCTGGAAACTCAGATAATATCATCCCTGGACACCAATGCTTCCAAGTTCAAGCTGCAAACATTTCTCACTGCACACTAAGCACCATGTCAGCATCAACACTGCTCTCAATTCACTTGTCTCCCATTCCTTAAAATCAGAAACCAAGCTCCAGTCACCACTCCATTTCCCTTCAGAGAAATAAGGCAAATGACAGAATAAAACACTACGTGTGCACAGCACACTTCAATCAAAATATAATTCCTTGGTTTTACTCATATGGGCAGCCCTACATTACCCATACTAATGAGAGATACCACAAGTTCAATCATTTTATATACATATAATAAATCATTATATCTTTATATATAAATCATATACCATATATAAATCATTATATTTTATTATATATAATGTATATATTGTGTTTTTCCTATTGATATTTCTCTCTTGAAGTCAATGTTTATATTGTGTTCCTAAAATAACAGTAATAATAATGACATGATCACATAAAGGTCTGGATCTCCAGGGTCTCTGGTCTACATGAGGATGAAGACACAACTTCAGCCCATGAATCAAAGCCCACACCCTCAGGGAACCCAACACGCCTCACGGGTAATGGGTTCCTTTGCTACATGGAGTTGTCCAGTACAAAGGATACAGGCACCCTCCAGCATTCATTCTATTTTCTTCATAAATGACCCAGTTCAATTCAAAAGTGACTCACTGGGTCAAGCTTCCAGAGCCCAGGATGGGCCACCAGGTAAGCAGCCCCCTTAGGGAAGGCTAACTGGGGGCTCAATTTCCTTTGGGAACACAATGAATCACTCCCCGAGCTCCTTAAGAACCTACACTCTTTCCCCATGTGTCCCTCTTATAAAGGGCACTGCACCCTGTTACAGCTCTGAGGCTGTGTTTTACTTTTTTTTAAAAAAAGATTTTATTTATTTTTGACAGAGAGAGCGCACAAGCAGGGGAAGCAGCAGGCAGAGGGAGAGGAAGAAGCAGGCCTCCTGCTGAGCAGGGAGCCCGATGCGGGGCTCGATCCCAGGACCCTGAGATCATGACCTGAGCCAAAGGCAGACGCCTAACCGTCTGAGCCACCCAGGCGCCCCTGTGTTTTACTTTAAAACATAATTTCTAATATCGGAATGTGGTTCACAGGAAATAAAAACATGAACACCCACAAAGGATTCTTTTAATATTTCAGAAGATTGTTTTCCCATTGTTTAATTAAAAGAGGAAATAAAAACACACAGATAACCCTTTCCAATAGCAGGTCCAATTCACTTCACTGACTGAAAGAAGAGCAGGAAATGAAAGAGTAGCAGATGTTCTGATGACCCGTCATTTCCATCATCTAAGTTTTGCATCTTCACACACATACAAAGAAAGAAGCGCGAAGAAACGTCTCGGCCTGGCAACTCTGAGGAGTCTGAATTGAAGTGACAGGGACAGACGATGAGGTTGTGTTTGTTGGGTGGGGCCGGTGGCACAGAAGAAACTGCTCAGCCAGCTCTCCACCTGTGCCTCAGTTTGTGCTCTCAGGTTGAGTCTGTTTCCTCATCTGCCTCTCTCTTCACCCCCTCCCCCATGTTCATCTGTTTTCTCTCTGAAATTCCACATATGAGTGAAGTCATTGAGTTATTTGTCTTTCCTTACTGATTTTGGTTAGCTTAATCCACTCTAGATCCATCCACATCCTTGCCAATGGTAAGATTGCATTCTTATTCCATTGTATATATATCTCCCACATCTTCTTTATCCATTCATCAGTGTGTGGACTTTGGGACTCTCTCCATAGTTTGGCTGTTGTTGATAATGCTGCTATAAACATCACAGTGCTTGTACCCCTTCGAATCTGCATTTTTGTATCCTTTGGGTAAATACCTAGGAGTGCAATCGCTGGAGCATAGGGTTCTTCTATCTTTAGCTTTTGGAGGAACCTCCATACTATTTTCCAGAATGGCTGCGCCAGCCTGCCTTCCCACCAACAGTGCGGGAGGGTTCCACTTTAAGCAGAACATTATCTGCCAGCAATTTCTTAAGGACACAACGGAAATTCTGTGGGATGACCTGACTCACCCAGTGTTTCCAGAATTCATCCCAGGGCTCCTGACACCAAGCCCCTTGAAGCCACCAGCATGCCTCTATCCAGGAGAATTCTCAAAGACTCCCCTTCTGACTTGCCCACAAAAGAAAAATACAGAGAAAATAAGGCACGTCCAAATATCTAGATGATACATTTTGTCAAACTACAAAGTAAAGCTCAACTTTTAAACAGTAAAAGCCTACTTTGAATCATTTTGAATCATCCCTCTACCCTCATTGTAACTCTTTGGATGAAAAGACTAATCAATTATGAAACATCACCTTTAACAAATGACAAGACATCATCCAAGTCTGTATCTAATGACAAAAAGCCACCTAACTCTAGATGCTGGCCACTCAAACATATCCTAGGCCCAGTTGTATAAACACTGCTAGATGAGAGCACAAACAATATATTAAAAACACACAAAGAGTAAATCTCATCTTCCCTTTCTAATACAAGTGATTTCTTAGGAAACAGATGTTCAAAATACATTTGTAAGCAATAAATGAACAGAGAAAATGGGATCTCCTGCAGTGTTCTACCTGCAGGGAAATTAAGTAACTCTTGCACCCAATCCAGAATGCTGACAGCTACTTAAGTTTTACTTTGTGGCTCAACTAGAAAAAAGAGAAAAGCCCAGGAGGTTTGAGGTTCATGAGAAGTTTAACCTCCAGTCCTGACCTGGATGTGACATTGAGCCAATTGTACCTGCTGCTTCCTCTGGACGCTGACGTCCTGTGACAAGCTGCATCCTTGACTCCGATGCTGATGTTCCAAACATTGGGTCTTGTGGAGCCAGAGCAGAGAAGTGTTGTCAGCTGGGGATGAGAAGGCTACAGTCAGCACACCTTCAGTTTCTGGGAGAAGGGGAAACACATACTTGTTAAGTAGTAATTTTCTTCATTCTAGTGTAGACCAATGACATTGTCTCTTTTGGAAAAGCGAAATTACTCTTCCAAATACACCGTCAACTCATCTGTTCCTCATGCAGCTTGAGTGGGGTCTGGTTACTCCAGCCTCCAGGCGCCCACCTGGAGGACCCTCCTGCACGATCCTGACAGCCAATTTCCACCATCTCCGGGGACACGGGGCACATTGCTGAGTTGGTGGACGGCTCTGGGGTTGTTACCGCCACACCTGTGCCTGGGGGAACCGGGACTACAGCTCACCACTGCCTCCTGAGGAACCAGCCACACCGTCACGCCTTCCTGCGCCTCTCCAACTGCAGCTCACCACTGCTTCCAGGGGCAGCAAGCTTCACTGTCACGGCTTCCTGTTCTGTGGCCCACTGCCGCTCAGCACTGCCTCCAGTGGCGGGAAGCTGCAGTTCATCTCTTCTGCCTTTGCTCATACTGCCGCTCAGCACTGCCTCCAGTGGCGGGAAGCTGCGGTTCATCGCTTCCGCCTTTGCTCACACTGCAGCTCAGCACTGCCTCCAGTGGCGGGAGGCTGCAGTTCATCGCTTCCGCCTTTGCTCATACTGCCGCTCAGCACTGCCTCCAGTGGCGGGAAGCTGCGGTTCATCGCTTCTGCCTTTGCTCACACCGCAGCTCAGCACTGCCTCCAGTGGCGGGAGGCTGCACTGCCTTGGCCTCCTGTCTGTTGAGCTGTATGGAGACAGGAAGACAGCAGTCTCTGGCCAGGCAGGAGGGTCTCAGTGGACCGCCACCAGAGGGGCAGTGTGCGGTGGGAGCCACTGCTTGGTTTCCACGAAAACTGACCAGGCTCTGTGACTGGGATTCCTAGCAGCTGCATGGGGAGAGGAGGGTGGTGGTGGTGCACACTTTCCTTTCTGATGGCTGAAGAATATACACCACATCTTCTTATCCATTCATCTGTCCGTGGACGTCTGGACTCTCCATAGTTTGGCTATAGTGGATATTGCTGCTATGAACAGTGGGAGGCAGGGGCCACTACTTTTCACTTAATCTATATTTTGGGGGTAAATACCCAGTAGTGCAATTGCTGGGTCATAGTGTAGCTCTTTTTTAAATTTCTTGAAGAAACTTGATACCATTTTACAGACTGGCTGTACAAGATTGCATTCCCAGTGTAAGAGGGTTCCCCTTTCTATGCATCCTCGCCAACATTCGTTGTTCACTGACCTGTTAATTGTAGCCATTTTAACTGGTGTAAGGTGGTATCTCATTGTGGTTTTGATTGTATTTCCCTGATGGCTACTGATGTTGACCACTTTTTCAGGTGTCTGTTGGTCGCTTGTTAGTCATCTTCGTAGAAAGGTGTGTTCATGTTTACACACATCTTTTTAAAAATTTTTTATTGTTATGTTAATCACCATACATCATTAGTTTTTGATGTAGTGTTCCATGATTCATTGTGCATAACACCCAGTGCTCCCGCAGAACGTGCCCTCTTTAATACCCATCACCAGGCTAACCCATCCCCCCAACCCCCTCCCCTCTAGAAACCTCAGTTTGTTTTTCAGAGTCCATCGTCTCTCATGGTTCGTCTCCCCCTCCGACTTACTCCCCTTCATTCTTCCCCTCCTGCTATCTTCTTCTTTTTTTCTTAAAATATATTGCATTATTTGTTTCAGAAGTACTGATCTGTGATTCAACAGTCTTGCACAATTCACAGCGCTCACCATAGCACATACCCTCCCCAATGTCTGTCACGCAGCCACCCCATCCCTCCCACCCCCCACCACTCCAGCAACCCTCAGTTTGTTTCCCGAGGTTAAAAATTCCTCATATTAGCGAGGTCATGTGATACATGTCTTTCTCTGATTGACTTATTTCACTCAGCATAACAGCCTCCAGTTTCATCCATGTCGTTGCAAATGGCAAGATCTCATTCCTTTTGATGGCTGCAAAATATTCCATTGTGTATATATACCACATCTTCTTTATCCATTCAACTGTCAATGGACATTTTTTTTTTAATTTTACAAATGTACAATAAAAGAATTTGCCAAGAGTATCAGGAGGGAACAGAAAAGGCACTTGAGGTGATAATCTCTATTAATTCCCTTCAGAATATGGACATGAAAATACAAACCATCATGTATTTTCTTTCCTTAAAAAGGCCACGAAGACACTGATTCAGTTGCTATGAGCAGATCTGAAAGGTTTCATTGGCAGCTTAGGCAGTTTGTTCAGTAGTTTTGGAATAATGGACAGATCAGCTGGTAATTTAGCAGCACCCAAGCTGTTGGAATCAAGGCCATTTGACGTCACAAGTCACTAGGCTACTCCCGAGAAACTAAGGTATTTTATTTTAAGTCACAGAAGTGGAGTCAAGTGTTCCGAAGAAGATTTAACGCATCCGGAGGCGGCCGGTTGCCAGTGAACGGGGGTGAGGGCCTCATACAGCCTCTGTGCGGCCAGCTCCACCATTTCCCGCAGGGATTCGTCTTCCTCGCTCCCTTCTTCGCATTCTACAGTCCGTGTCTCCAAGTTTATATTAGCAGTTTTCCCGTCCACTGTGACACTTAGAATAGAACCATCTTTTACACTTACACAGTCTTCTCCAAATATGTCCTGGAGCATGATCTCCAGCCTCTTGCTATAAACGTGCATTTCTAATTTTTTAGAAACCTTTTGTACTGCACCTTTCCTTATTTTCGGTTTGGACTGGACTTCCAGGATCACGGTTGTTACTGTATCTGCATACATATCATTGGAAGGGTTTGCCAGCCATTCTAATACCACCATTCCTGGCTCCTGTATGACAGTGATATTTTTGAATACTTTCAGAGCAGGTTTTTCTTGAATTTCTAATTCTTCCACATCACCTGTCAATTTCTGTAGTTGGTAATAGAGCAAATTAAAAGGACCGGTATAGGGAATGGCTTGCATCTGTTTCACAGTGCTCATGGCCAGGTCAGTATAATTGGAGAGGTCACAAGGAGAAAGTATGTGATAATTAAAGTTTCTTTTAACAAGTATTCCCGAGACCCGCTGGCCTTGTTCTGGTTTTTTGTCTCCTAAAAAGCCCATGACCTTGGCTAGCTTTTCTCCTCTGAAATTCAAGGTCACAGCTTCTGTATTCCGAGGATTTTGAACCTCTATGTGAACTTCATCATTGTCCTCATATTCTCGAATCTGGGCTGCTTTCAACCTGGCCATTTCGTTCTGTTCTCCATGGACTAAAATCACATGAGGCGGTTTCAAAGCACAAATAAATTCACTGGTTTGCTGGTAATCTGTGTGAGCAGAGAAAGAAATGTAATCAACAGACATTTTCAGTGGTAACTTCTGTCCAGACATGGTAGTGATTTCTTCTGGCTCAGACATGATATGCTTGGCAAGCGTCCCTTCCACACAGTACCCTGCTATAATGACGCCATTCCTCTTATCCGTGCACCAGCTTTCAAAGAGCTCTCTGGATAAGCCGCTCTGCATCATGCCTGGGGAGGCCATGACGACGCTGGGGCCAATGTCATCAAAATGATCCATGCTATTGAGGTTACTAATGTGCTTGAAAACAAAGGGATTATTGATGTTGATCTGTTTGCGGATTTTGTCATTCATGGCATTTACATACGTCTGGTACACTGCCATGCACTTCTTGGCCAAAGAGGACACGTAGTATATGGGAATATCATGGAGTTCTGGGTGATTCTGCCAGTACTCATCTAAAATCAAGAGCAGCTCCTGAGCCCTTCCAAGAGCAAAGACAGGAATGAGACCTCTGCCCCCTCTGTTTACAATGTCATGAACAGTGTTACAGAATCTTGCTTCTCGCTCTTCACGCTTCTCATGGATATGGGTCCCATAAGTAGATTCAATAATAAGAATATCAGGTTTAATATTAGGAATTTCAGCTGCCATTAAGTATCTGTCTTCTTGTCTTGAGAAATCACCGGTGTACAATAGCTTCACACCCGCGATCTCAATCATGAACATGGCAGCTCCTAGGACGTGGCCTGCGTGGTAACACCAAAACTTGATTCCTGCAACTTCTTTAACTTCATGGAAGTTGATGGTTTCAATTTTGTCCATGCTCTCTTCCAGATCCGTCTCTGTATACAGCATGTCGTCTGCTGATACATTACTGACTTTGACATAATCTGAAAGAAGCCATCTATAAATAGCTTTTGTAGCATGAGTCATAAATGTTCTTCCTTTGAAACTTGTCTTCTGTAGAAACCAGGGCAAAGCTCCACAGTGATCCAAATGGAAATGACTAATTAACAGGAGATCAATCTCAGCTGGGTCAATTAAATCAATATAAGGAAGAGCATCCATTCCTTCTAGGCCAGGGTGGATCCCACAGTCCAACATTATTTTTCTTCCTTTGAACTCCAGGATAATACATGATCTTCCTACTTCTTGCCCAGCTCCAAGGGGTCGGATCAGCAGCTGGTCACTCTCCTCAGCAGGAATCGCCGACATCTCGGAAGTCTGAAGGCAAAGCGCGGGAAAGGAACAGGTCGCGGGCGTCTTCCTAAATGGAAAGCAGAGTCACTGTCAATGGACATCTTGGATCATTCCACAGTTTGGCTATTGTGGACATTGCTGCTATAAACACTGGGGTGCACGCATCCCTTCGGATCCCTACATTTGTATCTTTGGGGTAAATACCCAGTAGTGCAATTGCTGGATCGTATGGTAGCTCTATTTTCAACTGTTTGAGGAACCTCCATACTGTTTTCCAGAGTGGTTGCACCAGCTTGCATTCCCACCAACAGCGTAGGAGGGTTCCCCTTTCTCCGCATCCTCGCCAACATCTGTCGTTTCCTGACTTGTTAATTTTAGCCATTCTGACTGGTGTGAGGTGGTATCTCATTGAGGTTTTGACTTGGATTTCCCTGATGCCGAGCGATGTTGAGCACTTTTTCATGTGTCTGTTGGTCATTTGGATGTCTTCTTTGGAAAAATGTCTGTTCATGTCTTCTGCCCATTTCTTGATTGGATTATTTGTTCTTTGGGTGTTGAGTTTGATAAGTTCTTTATAGATTTTGGATACTAGCCCTTTATCTGATATGTCATTTGCAAATATTTTCTCCCATTCTGTTGGTTGTCTTTTGGTTTTGTTGACTGTTTCTTTTGCTGTGCAAAAGCTTTTTATCTTGATGAAATCCCAATAGTTCATTTTTGCCCTTGCTTCCCTTGCCTTTGGCGATGTTTCTAGGAAGAAGTTGCTGCGACTGAGGTCGAAGAGGTTGCTACCTGTGTTCTCCTTTAGGATTTGGATGGACTCCTGTCTCACGTTTAGGTCTTTCAACCATTTGGAGTCTATTTTTGTGTGTGGTGTAAGGAAATGGTCCAGTTTCATTCTTCTGCATGTGGCTGTCCAATTTTCCCAACACCATTTGTTGAAGAGACTGTCTTTATTCCATTGGACATTCTTTCCTGCTTTGTCAAAGATGAGTTGACCATAGAGTTGAGGGTCCATTTCTGGGCTCTC
>NW_027397162.1:1823325-1842095 GCF_003265705.2 Callorhinus ursinus
CTGAGCTGCTTTCAGGATTTTCTCTTTGTCTCTGAGACTCATAAGTTTTACTATTAGATGTCTGGGTGTTGAGCTATTTTTATTGATTTTGAGAGGGGTTCTCTGTGCCTCCTGGGTTTTGATGCCTGTTTCCTTCCCCACATTAGGAAAGTTCTCTGCTATAATTTGCTCCAATATACCTTCTGCCCCTCTCTCTCTTTCTTCTTCCTCTGGGATCCCAATTATTCTAATGTTGTTTCATCTTATGGTATCACTTATCTGTCACATTCTGCCCTCACGATTCAGTAGTTGTTTATCTCTCTTTTTCTCAGCTTCTTTATTTTCCATAATTCGGTCTTGTATATCACTAATTCTCTCTTCTGCCTCATTTATCCTAGCAGTTAGAGCCTCCATTTTTTATTGCACCTCATTAATAGACTTTTTGATTTCGACTTGGTTAGATTTTAGTTCTTTTATTTCTCCAGAAAGCGTTTCTCTAATAACTTCTGCGCTTTTTTCAAGCCCAGCTAGTATCTTTTAAAAAAATTTTTTAATTGTTATGTTAATCACCATACATCATTAGTTTTTGATGTAGTGTTCCATGATTCATTGTTTGTGCATAACACCCAGTGCTCCACGCAGAACGTGCCCTCTTTAATACCCATCACCAGGCTAACCCATCCCCCCAACCCCCTCCCCAACCCAGGTAGTAGCTTTAAAATCATCATTTTGAACTCTAGTTCTAACATCTTACTAATGTCCGTATTGATTAGGTCCCTGGCAGTTGGTACTGCCTCTTGTTCTTTTTGTTGAGGTGATTTTTTCCATCTCGTTATTTTGTCCAGAGGAGAATAGATGAATAAGAGAACAAAATGCTAACAGGGTAACAACGTCCCCAGAAAATATACACTAAAGAAATCAGAAAAAAACCTGAAACTGGGGGAAAAGAAAGGGAAAGAAAGAAAAAAGAAAAAGATAAAAACAAACAAAAACAAAACAAAGAAAACAGAATATGATCAAATATGATCAGGCTGGTGCATAGATCACTGCCACACACTGGATTTAGGGCATATTTTGGTCTGTTTGAAGAAAGTGCCTCCCAAAATTTTAAAGAAAGAAAACCTTATATATGTACAAAAATAAGGGTTAATATGATGAAGGGATGGAATATGACTGTAATGATGAAAATTATAAAAGATTTAAAAAAGTTATTGATAAGAAGTTGGTTGAAAAAAAAAAGAAGAGGATTAAAAAAAAAGGGAGAGAATGTGATCAGGCAGGAGACTGGAACAAAGCCATACACTAAAGATTTAGGGTATATTTTGATCTTTTGGAAGAAACTGTATCCCAAAATTTTAGAGAGAACAACATAAGGGTAACTACTATGAAGGGATAGGATATGACTCTAAAAATGAAAAATAAAAAAGATTTTTTAAAAAAAGAGATTGATAAGATGTTGGTTGAAAAAGGGAAAAAGAAAAATTTAAAAAGACAGTTAAAAAAAATTAACTTTGAAAGACTAAAGAATCATGGGACCATGAATTCTATGTGCAGTACTCCCCTAGCGCTGGAGTTCTGTGGTTTTCATTGATCGGTAAACTTGGTCTTGGCTGGCTGTTCTTGCTGATCTTCTGGGGGAGGAGCCTGTTGCCGTGATTGCCCAATTGCCGCCAGAGGCGGAATTGCCCCGCCCTTGTTGGTCTGGGCTAAGTAATCTGCTTGGGTTTGCTCTTGGGAGCTTTTGTTCCCCGCAAGCTTTCCATACAGCTTTGGAGGACGTGAGTGAACATGGCGGCCTCCTAATCTCCACCCGGCAGAGCCAAGAACTCAGGGCCCTATTCCTCAGTGCGCCCCCAGAGAAAAACAGTCAGTCACTCCTGTCTCCCCGGTCTCCGGCTGCACTCCGTGCTCACCCGGCCTGTGACTGAGCATTTCTATCTCTGGCACCTGACCCCGTGTGGAGTCTCTAAACCCAGCAGATCACTGTGGTGTGCTCCCGCGCTACTCCTCCCGGGGGAGGAAGGGGAATGTTCCCAGATCTGCCGCTTGTTGGGTCCCTGCTGGGAGAGCAGTGGCCAGACTGTGCCGCCGGTCACGGTTTATGGCAACCCCCAGCTGAGAGACCATTCCTTGGCTCCATCTCTGCAGCCGGCTTCCCCACTCTGACACCTGGGAGTTCTCTGCACTCAGGCACCCTTGGTCTTTCTGTGACCCCGAGGGTCCTGAGACCACACTGTCCCGCGAGCGTTCCATCCCCCGCGTAGCCACGGGAGCGATGTCCCTCAGCAGAGCCGACTTCTAGAAGTTCTGATTTTGTGCTCTGCTGCTCTATCACTTGCCAGAAGTGGCCAAAGGAGGCCCCCTCCCCCGCCGTCTAGCCTCCCAAATATCGCCTCAGATTCACTTCCCCTCACATCCTACCTTCCAGAAAGTGATCGCTTTTCTGTTCAGAGAGTTGTTGCTCTTCTTTTCTTCAATCTCCTGTTGAGTTCATAGGTGTTCAGAATGGTTTGATCCCTATCCAGCTGAATTCCTGGGACCAGACAAAATCCAGGTCTCCTACTTTTCCTCCATCTTCTCCTTCCCCGAGGAGAACATTTTTAAGACTTTAGACAGGCAGAGATTTCCGAGAATGTGAAGAAACTAACCAGAGGAACAAACCAGTAACTTAGAAACTATTGAAATGAAGAACTGGTTCTCCTTCTTCCATTTTTGTCTAGTGTGCCGGTCTGTGGCTCGATCCCACCTCAGGAAGCTGGAAGGTTGACCTCCCAGGTCAGCTGCCACTGAGAAGGCTACTCTTCCCAGAAATTCTTTGGGGTGTGGCCGATTTTCCCCACCTGTGCACTGATCAAGTTGGTGACCTCTGACAGTGGAGCCACGGGTCCTCTAGGCATGGTCCCCCCCCCCCATCCCCGATGGAACTAAGGGTAATTGTACAAGGAGCTCTTCCCTGCAGGGCTGTGGGCTCTGGATGTGGCTCTGGGAGCCCTGCAGGAGCAGGAGTAGGGGCAGGGGTTAGGATAGGGGCAGGAGCAAGGGGAGGGACAGTGTCAGCAGTAGTGGCAGGTGCAGGATCCAGGGCAGGACCTGGTTCAGGGGCAGGAACAGGAGCACGGGCAGGGGTGGGGGAAGGGGCAGTGGCTCCGGCAGGAGCAGGGGAAGTGGCAGAGGCTCTGGCAGGAGCAGGGGAAGGGGCAGGAGCTGGGTCAGGGGCAGGAACAGGAGCACAGGCAGGGGCAGGGGAGGTGGCAGGGGCAGGAATAGTAGCAGGAGCAGGGGAAGGGACAGTGGCTCTGGCAGGAGCAGGAACAGTAGCAGGGGCAGGGGCTGGGGCAGGGGGAGTGGCAGGAACAGCAGCAGGAACTGCAGCAAGGGCAGGGGAAGGGGCAGCTGCTGTGGCAGGGGCAGGGGGAGCAGCAGGAACTGTAGCAGGGGCAGGGGCAGGGGCTGGGGCAGGAGCAGGTGCCAGTTCTTCCTGGACAGCGCCAGGCTCTCCGTGGTCAGCTGCCGGGTCACCTGCCGGCTCCTGGTCTCCTCCTGAAGTCACTGCAGACACCACCCTTCCCTCCAGAGCCGGCTCTAGCTCCTCAGGTGGTGGAGCAGCTGTGAGAGGAGAAAAGCTCACCCCTGTGCTTGCTCTCCATGGGCCTTTGCAGAGACAGAGCCCAGCCCAGGGCCTCCCAGAGAAGCCACAGCCGGGAAGGAACCTTCACGGGGACGTCTCCCTGACTGCAGTCCACCCGCTGGGTGCTCTGTGCCCAGTCGTTGCTCCTGGCCCCACACCAGCCTCTGGGGGCTCCTCCCTGTGGGGCCGCACCGACCCGTCCCCACACACCACAAACACCCAGCCCCACCCTTCTCACCCTCGGCCTCGGCCTCCATGGGCTCCGGCTCCTGGACCACTGTCCGGTGGACGACCACCTGGGACGGTGGTCCGCGTGGTGTCGGAGGTCTTGCCTGGCAATCCCCAGCACCTGTTTCTCGGGATGCCTGTGGGGTCAACCCCTCTGTCAGGGAGGAGGGCATGACCGCCAGCTGCCTCTCCATGTCCTCTGTGGCCTTCTGCAAAGACAGGGACCAGTAGCCGGCCCCGAGGCATCACAGCCCTGCCCGGCCATCCGCACTGTCCTCCTGCCCAGTCCCCCTGCTGCTCCCAGATCAGACACACACCTGTGCGTGCACAGCCCCGCACCCGGGATGCAGTGACCCATCCCTGCAGGGCTATCGGGATAAACCTCGGGCAGAAGGGGCAGCGCCGCACACCCCATCCCACCCAGCCAGCCTTGACCTTGAACATGACCTGCCCACTGGGTATCTGACCCCTCATCAGCCTGCTCCTGCTCAGGGTGGCCCCACCCCCATGACCCCTCTTTACACACACACTCACACACACGCGCGCGCACACACGTGTGCACACACACAGACACACACACAGACAGACACACTCACACACACACACAGACACACACTCACACACAGACACACACAGGGAGGGCACCTGGGGCTACACAGGTCAGATCAGAGCGAGTGGGGCTGGGTGGCCGGCTCTGGGCCTCCTGGTGTCACCTTTCTGTCCTTCTGGCCAAATGGCCAGAGGAGGTGGGGAGCCCTGACACGACATCCCCAGCAGGGGACAGCGTCTGCAGGGCGTGCTTTCTTCAGCCTGCAGCCTCGGGACTTCGGCAGGCAACATGCGAACATCTTGGTTTGAGGATCTCCAATGAAATGAGCTTGGCAGGGGGCTGTCTCTGGAATGTGGGTGCCTGGTTACCAAGGTTCCAAATTCTGTTGGGCTCTGTTGTCAGGGAAGTGAGGTCACCACTGCCTGGGATCCCCTCCTTCTTCCTCCTCACACAAGAGCCCCCTGAGGGCCCCCATCCCCCAGCTGCTCAATGCTCACCCTCCATCCATGCCCCATCCATACAGTGACACCCACACAGCCCACCCACAGCCCCCGGGAGGCCTGGGTGCAGCTGGTGTCCCCACTGTGAGGACACAGAGCTGGGTTCAGACCAGGCTCCTGCATGCACCCAAGGCTGTGACCCTGGACAGACCCTGTGCCTCTCAGGGCCTCCCCAGGCTCCCCATCTGCACTTTGGGGTATTCTGGCTTCCACTTCTAGGGACGCCATCAGGGATAGGACCTCTACATACATTCCATACCTGCTATCACAGGAGGTTGGTGCACACTTGGCAATGCAAGGATGAGCCAGGGACTGGGTGGGGCATGGAACACAGCTCAGAGGGGCCTGGGTCTGCTCTGGGGTCTAGGCAAAGCCACCCTCCTCCTGCCTGTCTCCCAGCACTCCTGGGAAGGTTGTAATGAACTGATTCTGACTTTGTCCTCTTGAGACACAGACTTTCAGGGGATCCCATTAGGTTTAGGTCAGGTCCCAGGGCCTCGTCTGCGCCCATGTGCTGAGCAGTCTCACAATGGATCCAGCATTCCCAAATCCTGATCACACATCCCTGTGGAATCCCCTCCCCTCCAGGGTAGATGGCACTTTCAGGAATAGAAAGGGGCAAAATGATGGGATGTCATTTCCAAGCTGATCCAGGAAAGTCTGTGACTTCTCCTGGTTCCCTCTCTCCCGTGTTCAATCTCTGTGTCTGTGTCTCTCGCAGGAGCAGGATCTGTGGGTTCCATGGGCGATGTGAGAAACCTCAGAAGCCTCCCTCGTCCCCGTTTCCCTCTCCGGTCCCGGTGCTCCAGTCCTTCCTAAGGCCTCCTCACCCTGACCAGAGCAGTGATTCTGGATCCTCTTCCACATGGGGACCCTGAGGCTGCAACAAGGAGGGCCCTGACCTTGGTCTCCAGACTGGTGGCCCAGTGCTCTGCCCCGTTCTGTGTAGCCAGGTCCTCAGCCCCCCAAGCCCCGAGTCTGTCCTCTGCTGAGAAGGACCTCGAGGGGGTAGAAAACATTTTCCCCAGACTGGGATCACAGGGGGTTGGGGATGGAGATCCAAGGCCAACAGGCTCTTCTACAAGCCTGTGGGACCCTTGGGACACTGCATCTCTGCAGCCCAAGTGACAGCAGAGGAAGCTGAGGCCTTTTGGGCTGTAGCCCCTCTGGACTTGGGGGTGGGTATCTCTTCCTACTCCCAAGTGCCCAGGGTGGTGGTGGACACCGGAACCCAGACCGTCTTTTCCCAGTGCCCTGGCAACCCCCTGGGTCCCTTGGGGACCCCTGACCATCAGCCTGGCCTGTCTCCCCTCCCCATGCTCTGGATCTGGGTCCTTGCCGGGAGTCCTGATGCCCTGCCCCATGGCCCAGCTGTCTCCAACCTCTTTCTTCTTTCCCCCTTGTCCCCCACCTCGCTCCCAGGGTGTCCTCCCCTTCTGACCCCCAGCTGGGCAGTCAGAGTGGTGTGGGTGGGTGGGTTTGCAGGTGCGCATGCCTCTACATGCCTGGGGATGCCAAGGTCATGTCCCCACATGGGACATGGTGGGTAGCTATCCCCGAGGATCTGAGGGGGTCTCACCCCCAAAGCGACCCTCATGGGAGGGTTGGGGCTGGCCCAGGACTGGAGAGCAGCCCTGCTCCTTGGGCTCTGCACCCCTCATTTGTCTTGGGCCAGTACCTGCCTCTCCTGACCCAGGTTCCCAACTGTCCCTGAGGGTTGGACATGGAAACGCTTGAACGTGGCCGCTCCTCCAGGGGTAGGTGGGGGACAGGTGCACCAGGCACCCAGGCCTCCCCACCGAGAGGGCCAGCCAGGTGTGTCATGGCCAGGTGTGCAAAGGGGACCTGCACACAGCACCTGTACGGTGAACCAGCCCTGGGGCGGATGTACACGAGACCCATGGCTCTGCACCTGACCGGTCCCACACATTCCCTCACCACAGCCGACTGCTCTGTGGCCCCAAAGTCCGCTGGGCTCCGCAAGCACACCCACCCTGGGCGGCAGGCCTTAGGGTGAAAGGCCAGGTGGATAGGACATCTGGGGACGCACAGGTCATTGAATACCCCCCACCCAGCTGGTCTGGAATGCAGACTCCCTCCCAGGGTCCAGCTAAGTGCAGGGCTGGGCCAGAGGACCTGGAGGCATCAGTGGAGGCCGACTCAGGACAGGGAGAAGATCAGTCTGCCCCTTCCCCTTCTCCTCTCCTCCTTCTGCCTTGTCTTCCTGGCAGGATCCGGGACAGAGGTCCAGCCTGTCCCTGGCTGCAGCCCCGGCTGGAGTCAGAGGGACGGGAAGGAGGCCGGGGTGGAGGGGCCCACCAGCAGGATGCCCGAGTATGAAGGGGGTCATTACTGTAATGAGGGACCCTGTGGGCATTCAGGGATTTCAGCCCTTTTTAGACATGAGCAGTGGCCCCAGGACTCGGCCCCTGCCCCATCCTTCACCCTCCACAAGGCCCTGCATCCTACCCAGCCCAGTCCTGGTACACAGCCAGTCCTCCCTCCAGCCCCTGGAAATCCAGGGGCTCTGGGAGCTGCAAAATCATTACAAGCTGGAGTCGAGCCAGCCCTATGGGGCCTGGTTCCGGATCCTGCAGCCCCACAGTGAGGAGAGGTGAGGCCAGGTAGGAGCGGGGAGAGGGCCGAGTGGACTCTCCCTGGGGGCCATGGCTCCCTGGTCAGCACAGACCCTGTTGTGTGCTGGCCCCTAGGGCACCCAGATTCTAGCTCCCGGGCAGGCTCCAGGAGGGAGACCAGAGTGTGGCTCCTGCTAGCTCAGATGTGTCACTCTGTCCTGTAGCTACAGCCTGTCCCACCAGCTGGACTCTCCCTCCTAGTCGGCCAGCTCACCTTCAGGGTCAAGAACAGGCCATCATGAAGGTCAGGGGCCAGTGCGTGGCTGCGCAGGCAGGGGAGGGCTCGCTCTGGGCTCAGGGAGTCTCTGGCTGGGCTAGTGGGGGTCCTGGAGTGCTGGCCTTCCAGCTCCTCTGCTGACCAGCCGTGGGACTGGAGCCACTTACCTCCCCTCTCTGGGCCTTGCTCTCCTCCTCTGTGCAATGGGGTGATGCTGAATGATCCCTCCCATGGCAAGAACATGTGGAGTGCTGGTGATCGACGTAAGCTGGGCACAGAGCCTGGATTGCAGAGTGCAGAGGGGGATGGTGAGCGGTGTCACCAGTGAGCACCCCTCCCCCCCAAAGCAATCCAGCCCTTCCATGCAGCCACCAGGCCCCTGGCTGGGAGCCCAGGAGCAGTGGCTGACCACACTCCTGACACCAGGCCCCTGTGGGTGCCTCTTCCTCAGCAGTGGGACACGGTGGGGATCCTGTGACACGAGGCCAGCTCCTCTCTCTGAGGGAAGGAGAACAAAGAAGACTTTCCTTGGGCCCCCCTTAAGGCCACATAAGAGGGGAGGAGGCTTCCCCCAAACAGTACATTGAAATTCTGCTTCTGTTAGAACCTGAGCATTGGGGTTTGGTTCTTTCACTTGCTGGGCTGACGACACATACTTGCTCTCCTTGACTCCTCCTCAGATGAAGATCTCTTGCAGGTCCCGGGAGTCCTGGACCTGGGGAGGGGAGAGGGGCCACTCCTCTCCCTGGCTCCTGCAGGAGACCTGTCCTCCCAAAGACAGGATGGTTTCGGGTCATGATCCTGGGCCAGAGTTGGAGACAGCTCCTCACTGCTCCTGACTCTGGGGCTGAGGGAGACTTTCTCAGGCATCGCAATGCCCACCAAAGGCGGGGGCTTCAGAAAGAATACACTCCTGGACCTGGTCGCGCCCCAGGACGGTGGCTGCCTTCCCCAGCTCCGGAGGAAGAGGGATATCCTCTGCTTCTTTGGGCGTTGGTCCTCTGACCCACGAGCAAGCCCTGAAAAGTTTCTAGCCCTCCTCTGGAAGTGCACCAGCCCTGAGTGGGCCAGTCACTGTCCACACAGGAAGACGGACAACGTGCTAAGGAAGTGCGGGAGGTGAGCCTGTGCAAATGGCCTGTGGGTCGGTGGGGCTGGCTGCTTCATTGCCCTCCAGCAGGCCCCCTCTCCCTGGATGGGAATCCTCCTGGAGTCTCGTCTCTGCTTTCGGAGTTCCCTTCCTGTTGGTTTCAGGACCAAGGGAGAGACTGTGTTGTGGCTTAGAAGGTTCCACCCCAGCCTCCTTCCTTCCGCACACATCACTGCTCCCTAAGCAGCAGGGGCTGTTGCTCCCGCATGCCCTGAGCAGGGCTGGTTTAAGGCACTCATTCCCTCCAAGGCCCAGCCGCTCTGGCTCTGTCACATACATAGTGGCCACAGCTGCCTGGCTGGGCGAGGAGTCCAGAAGAGCTCTCCTTTCCTGGGATCAGCGTTCATATTCCTGGCCAGAGAAAGATGTCCCATCTGTCCTCTCCTAGAGAAGGTGAATTCCTGGGCTGGGTGGCCCTCAGGTGCCTGAGGACATGGAAGCCCCCACAGGCCCCCTGGAGAGAAGGGTGTCCGGCACCCCTGTCTGGGAGATCTGTGGGACGGCACCCATCCCAGGCCGCAGGTGCACCCATCACCTGGCAGTGCTCATCCTCGGACTCACCCCTGGAAATCCTGGCCCAGTTTTTCACAGATGTGTTTTCAGGAGTGTTCAGCACCACGGTGGTGGAGACAGCAGGGAATGCACCAGTGCTAATGCCCAAGGAGACAGATGGTGGCTCAGTCCGTTAAACCGCTGACTCTTGATTTTGGCTCAGGATGTGATCTCATGGTGTGGAATCGAGCCCCATGTAGGGTCTGTGTT
The DNA here is from genome assembly GCF_003265705.2 of Callorhinus ursinus. Taxonomy (NCBI): domain Eukaryota; kingdom Metazoa; phylum Chordata; class Mammalia; order Carnivora; family Otariidae; genus Callorhinus; species Callorhinus ursinus. Next base: position 1,832,976 of record NW_027397162.1, read on the forward strand.
CAGTGCAGCTCAGGCTCACGATTCTCTCTTCCACCTCCTGCCTCTCCAACCACTCTTGTGCCATGCTCTCTCTCTCTAAAATAAATACATAAATATTTATAAAAATGGAATCATACAGAATGTACTTTTAAAAAATTGATAAAAACATCATAACATTGATTTTGCCATTTTAAACATTTTCAGTATAAAGTCCTGTAGTGTTAAGTATATTTACACTGCTGTGAAATATATCTTGAGAACTTTTCACCTTGCAAATCTGAAATTCTGTACCCATTATTATTTGTTTTTCATGTAGAAAGCATATTTATTTATTTATTTATTTATTTATTTATTTATTTATTCATTTAATTATGTTCAGTTAGGCAACATATAGTTCATCATTAGTTTTTGATGTAGTGTTCAATGATTCATTAGTTGCGTATAACACCCAGTGCTCATCACAACACGTGCCCTCCTTAATACCCATCACCCATCTACCCCATCCTGCCACCCACCTCCCTTTCCAAACCTTCAGTTTGTTTCCCAGAGTTCAGAGTCTCTCATGGTTTGTCTCTCCCTCTGATTTCTTCCCATTCAGTTTTCCCTCCCTTCCCCTATGGTCCTCCATGCTATTCCTTACTTTGCACTATGAGTGAAACCATATGATAATTGTCTTTCTCTGCTTGCCTTATTTCACTTAGCATAATCCCCTCCAGTTCCATCCATGTCGGTGCAAATGGTAGGTATTCATCCTTTCTGATGGCTGAGTAATCTTCCACTGTGTATATGGACCATATCTTCTTTATCCATTCATCTGTTGAAGGGCATTTTGTTTCCTTCCACAGTTTGGCTATTGTGGACATTGCTGCTATGAACACTGGGGGGGCTGGTGGTGCCCCTTCTTTTCACTATGTCTATATCTTTGGGGTTAATACCCAGTAGTGCAGTTCCTAGGTGGCAGGGTAGTTCTATTTTTAACGTCTTGAGGAACTTCCTTACTGTTTTCCAAAGTGGCTGTACCAGCTTGCGTACCCACCGACAGTGTAAGAATACACTCCTGGACCTGGTCGCGCCCCAGGACGGTGGTTGCCTTCCCCAGCTCTGGAGGAAGAGCTGGGGAAAGCAGCTCTTCCTCACCAACACTTTTTGTTCCCTGCCTTATTAATTTTAATCATTCTAACTGGTGTAAGGTGGTATCTCATTGTGGTTTTGATTTGAATTTCTCTGATGGCTAGTGATGTCGAACATTTTTTCATGTCTCTGTTAGTTGTTTGTAGGTCTTCTTTGGAGAAGTGTTCATGTCTTCTGCCCATTTTTTGATTGGATTATTTGTTTTTTGGGTGTTGAGTTTGAGAAGTTCTTTATAGATCTTGGATACCAGCCTTTATCTGTAATGTCATTTGCAAATATCTTCTCCCATTCCGTGGGTTGCCTCTGAGTTTTGTTGACTGTTTCCTTTGCTGTGTAGAAGTTTATATCTTGATGAAATCCCAAAAGTTCATTTTTGCTTTTGTTACCCTTGCCTTTAGAGATGTGTCTTGAAAGAAGTTTCTGTGGCTGATGTCGAAGTGGTTACTGCCTATGTTCTCCTCTAGGATTTTGATGGATCCTTGTGTCACACTGAGGTCTTTCATCCATTTTGAGTTTATCTCTGTGTATGGTGTAAGAGAATGGTTGAGTTTCAATCTTCTGCATGTGGCTGTCCAATTTTCCCGGCACCATTTTTTGAAGAGATTGTATTTTTTCCATTGGATATTCATTCCTGATTTGTCAAAGATTAGTTGACCATAGAGCTGAGGGTTCATTTCTGGGGTCTTTATTCTGTTCCATTGATCTATGTGTCTGTTTTTGTGCCAATACCATGTAATAGAGCTTGAAGTCAGGCATTGTGGTGTCCCCAGCTTTGGTTTTCTTTTTCAACATTTCTCTGGCTATGTGGGGCCTTTTCTGGTTCCGTACAAATTTTAGGATTGTTTGTTCCAGCTCTGTGAAAAATGCCAATGGTATTTTAATAGGGGTGACGTTGAAAGTGTAGATTGCTCTGGGAAGCATAGACATTTTAACAATGTTTATTCTTCCAATCCACGAGCTTGGAATGATTTTCCATCTTTTTGTGTCTTCTTCAATTTCTTTCAGAAGTGTTCTGTAGTTTGTAGGGTATAGCTCCTTTATCTCTTTTGTTAGATTTATTCCTAGGTATCTTATGGTTTTTGGTGCTATTGTAAATGGAATCGATTCCCTAATTTCTCTTTCTACAGTTACATTGTTAGTGTGTAGAAAAGCAAATAATTTCAGTGCATTGATTTTGTATCCTGCCACATTACTGAATTGCTGTATGAGTTCTAGTAATTTGGGGGTGGAGACTTTTGGGTTTTCCACATAAGGTACCAGGTCATCTGTGAAGAGAGAGAATTTGACTTCTTTGCCAATTTGAAAGCCTTTTATTTCTTTTTGTTGTCTGATTGCTGATGCTAGGAACTCTAGTACTATGTTGAACAATAGTGGAGAGAGTGGGCATCCCTGTCGTGTTCTTGATCTTAAGGGAAAAGCTCTCAGCCTTTCCCCATTGAGAATGATATTCGCTGTGGGCTTTTCATAGATGGTTTTTATGAAATTGAGCAATGTTCCCTCTATCCTTACACTCTGAAGAGTTTTAATCAGGAAAGGGTGCTGTATTTTGTCAAATGTTTTTTCTGCATCCATTGAGAGGATCATATGGTTCTTGTCTTTTCTTTTATTAATGTGCTCTTTCACGTTGATTGATTTGGGAATGTTGAACCACCCTTGCATCCCAGGAATAAATGCCACCTGGTCGTGATGGATAATCCTTTTAATGTACTGTTGGATCCTACTGGCTAGGATCTTGTTGAGTATTTTGGCATCCTTGTTCATCAGGGATATTGATCTGTAATTCTCCTTTTTGATGGGGTCTTTGGTTTTGGGATCAAGGTAATGCTGGCCTCATAGAAAGAGTTTGGAAGTTTTCCTTCTGTTTCTATTTTTTTGAAACAGCTTCAGAAAAATAGGTATTATTTCTGCTTTAAATGTTTGGTAGAATTCCCCTGGGAATCCATCTGGCTCTGGACTCCTGTTTTTTGGGAGGTTTTATTACTGCTTCAAATTTCCTTGCTGGTTATTGGTCTGTTCAGATTTTCTACCTCTTCCCGTTTCAATCTTGAGTAGTTTATAAGTTTCCAGGAGTGCATCCATTTCTTCCAGGTTGGTTAATTTACTGGCATATAGTTGCTGATAATAATTTCTTATAATTGTTTCTATTTCCTCGGTGTTAGTCATGATCTCTCCCCTTTCATTCATGATTTTATTAATTTGGGTCCTTTCTCTTTTCTTTCAGATAAGTCTGGCCAGAGGTGTATCGATCTTATTAATTCTTTCAAAGAACCAGCTTCTGGTTTCCTTGATCTGCTCTACTGTCTTTTTGGTTTCTATTTCCTTGATCTCTGCTCCAATCTTTATTATTTCTCTTCTCCTGCTTGGTTTAGGTTTTATTTGCTGTTCTTTCTCCAGTTCCTTTAGGTGTTAGGTTAGTTTGTCCATTCGGGATTTTTCTACTTTTTTGAGTGAGGCTTGGATGGCTATGTATTTCCCCTTTAGGACTGCCTTTGCAGTATCTCATAGGTTTTGGACCGATGTGTTTTCGTTCTCATTGGTTTCCATAAATTGTTTAAGTTCTACTTTGATTTCCTTGTTGACCCAGACATTCTTTAGAAGGATGGTCTTTAGCTCCCAAGTGTTTGGATTCCTTCCAAATTTTTTCTTGTGATCGAGTTCCAGGTTCACAGCATTATGGTCTGAAAATACGCAGGGAATAATCTCAGTCTTTTGGTATTGGTTGAGACCTGATTGTGACCCAGCATGTGGTCTATTCAGGAGAAAGGTCCGTGTGCATTTGAGAAGAATGAGTGTTCTGTTGTTTTAGGGTGGAATGGTCTGTATATATCTATGAAGTCCATCTAGTTCAATGTGTCCTTCAAAGCTCTTGTTTCTTTGTTGATCTTCTGCTTAGATGATCTGTCTATTGCTGAGACTGGAGTGTTGAGGTCTCCTACTATTAATGTATTATTATCAATATGATTCTTTATTTTGGTTAACAGTTGGCTTATGTAGTTGGCTGCTTCCATGTTGGGGGCACAGATATTTACAATTGTTAGATCTTCTTGTTGGGTAGACCTTTTAAGCATGATATAGTGTACTTCTGCATTCTTACTCCAGTCTTTAGCTTAAAATCTCATTTGTCTGATATAAGAATTGCTACCCCAGCTTTCTTTTGAGGTCTGTTGGCATGAAAAATTGTTCTCCATCCCCTCACTTTCAGTCTGGATGTATCTTTAGGTTCAAAATGAGTCTCTTGTAGACAAAATGAGTCTCTTGTAGATGGGTCGTGTCTTTTTATCTAGTCTGCAACCCTGTGCCATTTTGTGGGAGCATTTAGGCCGTTCACTTTGAGAGTGACTATTGAAGGATAGGATTTTAGTGCCATCATATTGCCTGTGAAGTTGTTTCTGTAGATTGTCTCTGTAAATTTCTGGTCTATATCACTCTTGGGGTCTTTCTTCTTTTATAGAATCCCCCTTAATATTTCTTGCAGGGCCGGCTTGGTGGTCACATATTCTTTCAGTTTCTGCTGGTCCTGGAAGGTCCTTGTCTCTCCATCCATTCTGAATGACAGCCTTGCTGGATAAAGTATCCTTGGCTGCATGTTCTTCTCTTTCAGTACCCTGAATATGTCTTGCCAGTCCTTTCTGGCTTGCCAGGTCTCTGTGGACAGGTCTGTCATTATTCTGATGTTCCTCCCTCCATACATAAGAAATCTATTCACCCCAGCTGCCTTCTGGATTGCTTCCTTGGTTCTAAGATTTGCGTTTTTCCATTTTTAATTCTAACAGTGTATTTATAGACTACTTTGGATTTTTCTATGCACACCATCATATTATCTGTGAGTAGTCATAATTATCCTCTCCATTCTCATTCTTTTTGTTTCTCTTGCCTTATAACACTTGGTAGATCCTCCAATGCAATGTTGACTAGAGTAGCATTGTTTGAAGATTTTAATATACCTTTCTCAATATCTAATAGGAAAAGCAGACAAAACATTTGTAACAAATGTGACCTAATTGACATATGTGGAGGATTACATAATAAGTACAGAACACATTATTTGCAAGTGGTCCTAGAATATTTACCCAAATAGATGATATGTTGGGCCATGAATCAAGTTTACACATTTTAAAAGCCCGAAATTAACTAGATTATGTTCTTAGACCACAGGGGAATTGAGCCATAGTCATAATGAAAAGAAAACCAGGAAGTCCCTCAATGTTTAAAACTTAAATGTAACTTTGCTACATATCCTAAGGGTCAGAGAGGGAATCACAGTGGAAATTCTCGATCTTTCCTACATCAGAGCTCACAGACAATGGCATTCTATCCGTGAAGAGCACTATAAATAAGGTAGACAGGGGTTGAGCCTTAAGTCTGAGTTCTGCCTGCCTCAGCCACACCTGGCAGCCTTGGTCTGTGGTCACCCCCAGCTGCCCTTCCTGGTGGCCCTGAGCTAAGAGGGACAACATGGCTATATGGAAATGGGAAGCTCCCCACTCCCAGTGATGACGGTGCCGACCGTCCAAGCTGCCCTTTCTGGTGGCCCTGAGCTAAGGGGGACAACATGGTCATATGGAAAGGGGAAGCTCCACACCTGTAGTGACGATGGTGCTATTGTATTGTTCTCACCAGTCCAGCAACATGATTTCTGAGTGAAATATGACAAAATAGCAGCTTCTTGACCTTCCTTAAGGTTTGAAAATCATCTTGTGGGTCATCTATTAGAAATATGGTTTCAACACGTGTTCTTTTTCCTGGAAAAAATGGACCCAAATAGTAATTATGGCTTCCTGAGCACCTGCTCTTGAGAGCCATCACACTGGCTCTTTGTGAAATTCTCCCTCTTAAACTTCTAAACTATGATGTAGATATTATTAGTCACATTTTCTAGATGGTAGACAGGGGCTCAGAGATGATACAAGTCACAGAGGATTTGAGTGTCAGAAACCTAAGTGGGATCCCCAAACTGACTCCAAATCCCTTGTTATTCCATACATGGTACTATTTCCCTCTTATCTCTGGTCTTCTCAATCTGGAAACATCAAGTATCAGGATTTTCTTGTTGTGTGACCAACTGGAATGAATTCAGCTGGCCTTTTAACCTCTGCCTATCGTAATTGGTGGAGGACCTTTGAGTAAGATACTCAAAGATCTCTAGGAATAGAGACATTATAATATGTTTCTGATATTAAAGTTACTGAAAGAACTATCTTTTTTAAATTGATTCAGGCCCTGGTATGTCCAGAGTGTGCTGTAATATAGGTCTAAAATCGTATTTAAAAACAGCTCAGCATCTTCTACAAAGTGAGACAATGCTTATAAACATTGCTAAAATATTCCCTTACCTACAATTATTTACTTCCCAACCATCCTAGTGTTTATATGGTATGACTATGACTTACATTAGTCAAAATCTGCAAGGAAAGAACTTAGTGTATCCAAGCTTTAGGGGCACTTCATGTTTAAATTAGTGTTGTGACAATGAGATACTCTGTTTTATTCTATAGTCCAAGGGAAAATTCTGACTTTAAATTATCTGTGTGTTTCAGAGATTTGGGCAGGAGAAGGGGAAGAGCCCCGCATCTGTGAACACCTCTGTTACCTGTGTTGACCATGGAACAGGTAACCTTCCGTAGGCATCATTTTGATTTCTTGGTACTATTGTTAAAGGTACTTTTGTCTCAAGTTCCTCCCTTTAATAGTAATTCTAATGATAATGGGAATTTCTTTTACCATCCATGGGCCTGGATCCTGCGCTCCTAGGGAAGCTATCCTTTAACATTTTACCAAGCTCAAAATGACTGGGCAAAACCTCAGAGCATGGGTCTTATTTCTGCCCCAAGCACATATTGTACATCTGCTTTGAGAAGAAAAAGATAACCCCAAAATGCCATTGCAAACATAAAGATAAGAAAAACAAAAGAACCTCTCTGGCTGCCACATACTGAAAACATAAGAAAAAGTCTAACTTTCTGGAATGTTCTTCTTTTTTTTTTTTAAAGATTTTATTTATTTATTTGAGAGAGAGAATGAGAGAGAGAGAGAGCACATGAGGGGGGGAAGGGTCAGAGGGAGAAGCAGACTCCCTGCTGAGCAGGGAGCCCGATGCGGGACTCGATCTTGGACTCCAGGATCATGACCTGAGCCGAAAGCAGTCGCTTAACCAACTGAGCCACCCAGACGCCCTGGAATGTTCTTCTTCATGATGATGTGTAACTCTGAGTGTAAAACAATACAGAACAAGTATATAAACCTGACCCAAATGTTCCTTCCGCAGAGAACTCCCTTCTCCATGAAGATTGTGTCTCCTAGGCCACTGTCCTGACTTGGGTTTGAATAAAACTCTCTTAACTGTTTAAAAGGGTTTGTTCCAAAAAAAAAAAAAAAAGGGTTTGTTCCTTTAGTGTCGACAATAACAATATGTTTTCTTTTTAAGTGAAAAATAAATGTTCCTGGTTCACAACTCCAACAGCACAGAAGGGCGGCTCTTCTTCATCCTGGAGCTTCCCTTATGAACCAAACATATGGTTCATCTCCCCCTCTGATTTCCCCCCCTTCATTCTTCCCCTCCTGCTAACTTCTTCTTCTTCTTTTTTAACATATATTGTATTATTTGTTTCAGAGGTACAGATCTGTGATTCAACAGTCTTGCACAATTCACAGCACTCACCATAGCACATACCCTCTGGAATGTCTATCACCTAGCCACCCCATCCCTCCCACCCCCCACCACTCCAGCACAAACTGAGGGTTCTAGAGGGGAGGGGGGTGGGAGGATGGGTTAGCCTGGTGATGGGTATTAAAGAGGGCACGCTCTGCATGGAGCACTGGGTGTTATACACAAACAATGAATCATGGAACACTACATCAAAAACTAATGATGTAATGTATGGTGATTAACATAACAATAAAAAGAACCAAGCGTGTGTGTATATATTCCAGCAAAAATGGGCTCATCCTAGAAGGATGCTTTGACGGTCCAAGAAACACTGTCACTCCATGGGTGAGACCAGAAGGTGAAGCTCTTCCTGCTTAGAGAATTACTTTTTGGGTTTAAAAGTGCCTTGGAAATGTGGGAAACCATTGCATTTCCTAAAGCCCAAGCCTCAGAAGGTCTGAGAGCAGCTGACCTTGCCTGGAGCCAGGCACACCCCTGCCGGCATGGTTGGTGCAGAAGGAAGGGGCAGGCCTCTGGGGGTGGTCTTCAGGCAGAGGGGTCCGCAGAAGGGTCAGATGTCTGGGGAGGGGGGCTGGCCATAACCCCGCCCACGCCTGTGCCGCCAAGCCAGGTATTGGGGGAGGAGGCTCCTCAGGCACCACCTGCAGTGGCAGGGAGGCCCGGGTGTGAGGGCGGGTTGCCGGGTACAGGCAGGCCTGGCATCCAATGGGCTCCGGCACCACCCTCCCCGACCAATCACCGCCTGGGGGTGGAGCTACCTCTCTGTGGGAGGACCGGGAGCTGCCCCAGGATGCAGAGGTGGCGCAGGTGAAGGGGCACTCCAAGAGAGTTGACCTGTGGATTTGCCGGCTGGGTGAGTCCACGCTGTGGGCCGGGGTGGGGGTCCCAAGGGTAGGATGTGCCCCAGGTGGGAATTGGGGTCCTCGGAGGCCGCGGGGACTGAGCTAATCCCACCAACTCAGATGAGCTTTCTTTTTCCCTTGAAAAGTCTCTTCTGCCTGATGTCCGTCAGCTGGCTGTATCCCCAGACCTGTGAACTCCAGCGCGCCTGTTCACCTGAGCTTTTGTGGGATGGGTTGTGGATATTTCAGGGTTTCCTGTGTTCCCCGGGAAGAGTGCACGTAAGGACCATACACAGTCTCCAACTTCAGTGGGTGTCCCCTGTCCCCTGGCACAGACAGTGCAGGTAATGGACCTTGAGCAGCACCCCGAGTTCAGCAGGGTGTCCCTGTTCCCCAATGCACAGGTGTAGCGATAACAAGTCTCAGAGCCATCCCCCACCTTCAGCGTCGTGCACCATGTCCCCTTGGGATGGTGGTAATGGGCTGTCAGGATCCTGCAGG
>NW_027397162.1:1842105-1854349 GCF_003265705.2 Callorhinus ursinus
AGGATCCTGCAGGAGGGTCCTCCAGGTTCCTGCTCCCCCAGGCACAGTTGTGGTGGCAACAAGCCCCAGAGCAGTCCCTCAACTTCAGCATTGTGCCCTGTGTCCTCAGGGGGATGGTGGTAATGGTCCATCAGGATCGCCCGGGAGGGCCCTCCAGGTTCCTGCTCCCCCAGGCACGGGTGTGGTGGCAAGAGCCGTCCCCCAACTTCAGCATTGTGCCCCATGTCCCCCAGAGATGGTGGTAATGGGCTGTCAGGATTGTGCAGGAGGGTCCTCCAGGTGGGGGCTTGGAGGCTGGAGTAAACCAGACCCCACTTAAGTTTCATGAGAAACAGATGAGTTGAGGTGTTCGTTTGGAAGACTAATTTCGCTTTTCCAAAAATGACAATGTCATTGGTCTACTTTAGAATGAAGATAATTACTACTTAAAAAACAAGTGTGTGCTTCCCCTTCTCCCAGAAATGGAAGCAGGTGTGCAGGCCATAGGTCGGAGGTGCCTACTTATTATCCCCACCTGACAGCACTTCTCTGCTCTGGCTCCACGAGACCTGAAGTTTTGAACATCAGCATCTGAGTGAGTGATGCAGCTTGTCACAGGACGTCAGCGTTCAGAGAAAGCAGCAGGTACATTTGGCATAACGTCATCTTCATGTCAGGACTGGAGGTAAAACTTTTCATGAACCCTAAACTTCTGGGGCTTTCCTCTTTTCTCTAGTTGAGCCACGAAGTAAAACTTCGGTAGCTGTCAGCATTCTCCATTTGGTGCAAGAGATACTTAATTTCCCTGCAGCTAGAACCTTGCAGGGGATCTCATTTTCTCTGTTCATTTATTGCTTACAAAATATATTCTGATCATATATTTCCTAGAAATAACTTTTATTAGAAAGGGAAGGTGAAATTTACTCGTTGTGTGTTTTTAACATATCATTTGTTCCTTCATCTAACAGCGTTTATTCAGTTGGGCCTAGGATATGTTTGATTGGCCAGCATCTAGAGGTAGTTGGCTTTTTGTCGTCAGGTACAGACTTGGATGATGTCATTTGTCAAAGGTTTTGTTTCATAATTGATTAGTCTTTTCATCAGAAGAGTTACAATTACGGTCGACGGAAAATTCAAAATTATTCAGAGCAGACTTTTACTGTTTTAAAGTTGAGCTTGACTTTCTAGTTTGACTAAATGTGTCATCTAGATATTTTGACATGCCGTATTTTCTCTAGTTTCTTTGGTGGTGGAGTCAGAAGGAGAGTCTTTGGGAATTCTGGATGCTGGTGGTGATGAAGCTTTAGACTGTAAGTGAGGTTCAGTGGGGTGGAGTCTGGAGCTGACGACTAAGAAAGAGTTCTTGAGGCATCTTTGGTGCAAAATGGTGGTTTATTAAAGCACAGGGACGGGATCCCTGGGCAGAAAGCGCTGCTGCCCCGGGGCTGTGAGGGCTGGCTGATGATATACTATGGGCTTGGGGAAGGTAAGGAAAAGGGAGGTTTCAAAAGGATTTTTTTTTTTTTTGTATGTTAAAGAAGACTCAGGATACCAGAGGCCTTGCCATTGTCAAGTTGTTTTGTTGACCCCTCTGGTAAGGCATTAACATTAAGATAGTTGGCAACTTCCTGGAAGAATGTCACACAAGTCCCACCCAGGAGTGGCGGGTGGAGGGAAGTTGTTAGCTTATGCTTTGTCTTCAGCCAGCCTTCTCTTCCCTCATCAGTGGCTTCAAGGGGCTTGGGGTCAGGAGCCCTGGGTTGAGTTCTGGAACTGCTTGCCTGACCCTGGCTGAGTCAGGTTATCCCACAGAGCTTCCGTTGACTCCTTATGAAATTATTGGAAGGTAATATCTATGAAAAGGCTTTTTACAAAGAAACTGTTCTGTCTAATGAAGAGCAACTAAAAATGAGGTGATTTGGGCTGCATTATTCTATAAATAAGAGTTTTAAAACCCCCTGTCATAGGATATGGTATTTTATCATACAAGGAGTCCTCAGAAGGGTACAATGAAAGATTCAGATCTCAGAGTGTGTTTTATGTTCCATTGATCCGTTACTTACAGTTTGCCCAGGTGGGAAGGTAAGTGGAGAGAAATACAACAGAAGGGGAAAGTAGGTGTGAACCATTCCTTAGGTAGCCTTCTACCTTTCTCATGAAAGTCCTGGGCCAGTGTCATTTTTTTTTTAAGATTTTATTTATTTATTTGCCAGAGAGAGGGAGAGTACAAGCAGGGGGAGCGGCAGGCAGAGGGAGAAGTAGGCTCACTGTAAGCAGGGAGCCCGATGAGGAACTCGATCCCAGGACACTGAGATCATGACCTGAGCCGAAGGCAGACGCTTAACCATCTGAGCCACCCAGCTGCCCCTGGCCACTGTCACTTTGGAAGAAGAGGGGGAATCCTGGAGCTCTGCAGCAGATGGGATAGGTCCAGATCTGGGTAAACCTGACAGGGGTCCTGGAGGAGAGCTGAGAGGATTCAGCAGGAGGGCTTGGGCAGGGCAGGCTCCAGGGGTGGCTGTGGGGCTCCCAGGTGAGAGTTGTGACTGGTGAGGGCCAAGAGCAGGTTCCTGGCCAAGGACAGGTGGGGCACAGTTGGAGAGCTGGCTGAGCACCTTCTTCTGGGCCACCAGCCTCACCCAACACACACCACCTCATTGTCTGTCCCTGTCACTCCAATTCAGATTCCTCAGAGTTGCCAGGCCGAGACGTTTCTTCGTGCTTCTTTCTTTGCATGTGTATGAAGTTGTAAAACTTAGATTATGGAAATGACGGGTCATCAGAACATCTGTTACTCTTTAATTTCTGCTCTTCTTTCAATCATCAGTGAAGTGAATCATACCTACTAGTGGAAGGGACTGTCTGTGTGTTTTTATTTCCCGTTTTAATTAAACAATGGGAAAACAATCTTCTGAGATATTAAAAGAATCCTTTGTGAGTGTTTATGTTTTCCTCTTCCATGTACCACATTCCGATATTAGAAATTATGTTTTAAAGTAAAACACAACCTCAGGGCTGTAACAGGATATGGTGCCCTTTGTGAGAGGGACACATGGAGGAGTGTAGGTTCTTTAGGAGCTCGGGGAGTGGCGCATCTTGCTCCCAAAGGAAATCGAGCCTCCTGTTAGCCTTCCCTGAGGGGGCTGCTTACCTGGTGGCCCATCCTGGGTTCTGGAAGCTTGACCCAGTGAGTCACTTGCGACTTGAGCTGGGGAATTTATGAAGAAAACAGAAGGAATCCTGGAGGGTGCCTGCATCCTTTGTACTCGGACAACTCCATGTAGCAAAGGAACTCATCATCCTGTGAGGCGTGTCAGGATCCCTGAGGGTGTGGGCTTCGCCTCATGGGCTGAGGTTGTGTCTTCATCCTTTTCTGAACCAGAGCCATGGTGTGTGGCTATGGAGATCCAGACCCTTATGTGACCACATTATTATTATTATTATTATTATTATTATTATTATTATTTTAAGAAAGCAATATAGACATTGACTTCGAGATACAAATATCAAAAGGAAAAACCCAAGGTCAAATATATATATATATAATGATTGAACTCATGGCATCTCTCATTAGTATGGGTAATGCAGGGCTGCCTGTATGAGAAAGAGCAAGGAATTACATTTGATAGAAGTGTGTTCTGCACACGCAGTGTTTTATTGTATCATTTGCCTTATTTCTCTGAAGAGAAAATGGAGTGGTGACTGGAGCTTGGTTTCTGATTTTAAGGAATGGGAGACAAGTGAATTGAAAGAGCAGTGTTGATGCTGACATGGTGCTCAGTGCCCAGTGAGTGAAGGTTTGAAGCTCGGACTTGGAAGCATTGGTGTTCAGGGAGGATATTGTCCGAGTTTCCAGCACATCGAATCACTTGGCTGGTGTGCCAAATTGGGCCAGTTCCTGCCTTTCTAAGGAGAACTTGAAAGTGGCTTGAGACCCTAAGGCATTTGTGGAGTGGTCTGGATGGGACACCTGTGTGGGCCAGTGTAGACAGCACCCAGGGAATTCCAGAGCTAATGATGAGCACATTTGTGAGGCTGGAGTTTGCTTCTCTGTGAGAAGCATTGAGCTGGAGTGAAAAGAAGTCGCTGGGTCTTGTGTCTCACTGTGTGAGCAGGTCTGAGCCTGGCAGGGTAGTCGGATCAGATAGCTGGGAGGTTGTGATGCCGTGGTGGTGGACCGTCGCTCATGATGGGGCAGGCCAGCTTGCTACAGGGACAGGGACTGGGCTCTCCTCCCTGGGCAGCCCTCCTGCTGCAGATGTGAATAGGCAGTTGCTTCCTGTTTGGTTCTCGAGCCCTCGGCTCAGCAGGGTGGTTGGTGGGAAGTGGCCCACAGGTAGCATTATTGATTCTTGCCCAGTGTGCCTCCTGCTTCCTTGGAGGAGGCACAGCAGATGTCCTGTGCCTGGTGTCTGTGAATTCAGCCGGCAGAAGCACTTCTTCCAGAGCCACACCCCTGAGAAATCCTCTCCACATTCCTGTGCTGTGTGCAAGAGGTCACTTTTCATTTGGAACTGAAATCTCAGCTCCTGCCGTTAGGTTCTGAGGCCACACAGGACACCAGTATCCGTGCAGTTCTAGTTCTGCATGGGGCTTGATGTGCGAGACTGAGGTCAAGCCTGGTGGGCCTGTTGATGCTGCTGCAGGCTCTTTCCTGAAAACTGTGCAGCAAAGCCTGGTTTGTGATGATATCACAGGAAAGAGGGACAGGTTCACCACTCTGCCTGACCGCAGGAGGATTCTGGACATCAATCTCAGGTGGCTGGTGCAGGGAGGAGAAATGTCTGTTTCCCAGGACCTTGGCCAGAGGGAGAGTCGGACCCTGGGATGGGTCTCTGCTCAGCTTTCTTGGATGCGCACCTCAGGCAAGGGAAGGAAGTGTGTGTGCTCACCTGTAATTGAGGAAGGTGTCTGGTTTCAGGTCTCATGGGCAGGTGGATTCCTCATATGGCTCATTTTCCTGATGGTGTTCAGGGTGCAGTAGGTGGACCCCCTGGTCCCGGGCACACTGGCTGTGCAAGAGCCCTGGGGCATGTTTTCCCCGGAGCTTTGGACCAGGAAATTGGAGGGAGTCAGGTGAAACCATCAGTGCAGGCCTCTGTTTCTGCCCTGCCAGGATGGACTGGTGACTGTGATAACTGCTATGCAAATACAGAGCAGGAGACAGGGCTGGGGTGCTGCAGGTGAGGTAAGGCTGGTGCTTGCTATTCACATAGGGACCAGGTGGGACTTCAGGAGGAACGTGATACTTGAGTCAAGATCTAATGAAGGTGAGTAGTATCAAGTCAAGAACATTCTAAATGGAAGGGAAAGCATGTGCAAAGGCCCTGGGGCAGGAGCATATGAGGTATGTCCAGAAGCAGCAAGAAGGCCCTGTGGCCAGCTTAGGACATGACCTCAGGGAGGTGACAGAGGGAGACAGAAAGCCATTGCAGTGCTGTGACCCCATGGGACCCTGTTTCACTGGACCCTCCTGGCTACAGTGTTGAGAACAGATGACAGAGGGTTGAGGATGGGCAAGGGAGGTCCATGATGAAGCTTTTCCAGGGACTCAGGCAAGAGATGGGCTCCAGTGTGGGCCAGACAGGTGGCCTTGGAAGGAGTGGTCAGTCCTATTCTGGGTACATTTTGAAGATGGAGCTCACCAGATTTGCTGATGGGTTAGGTATTGGGCATGGGAGAAAGGAGGAATTGGGATAACACCCAGCTGTGGTTGGTTTTCCTGAGCGAGGGTAAGGAGGAGGTTTCTGGGGGTAGGAGGTCGTCTGTGTTCCCCATGCTGAGGAAGGTGTCTTTCCCGGTGGATCTGCTGATGTGTGTGTCCAGGAGAACATTTAACATCTACTCCCTCGGCAACTTTCAAGTACAAGTATCCCCCACTTTTTAAAAGTTCACGGTAAGACACTTGGCTTTTTTTTGAAAGATCTAAGTCGTTACCCGGCTTCAGTAACAGGAGGAAACCTGAAGAGGATTTCTCTCTTATGAAAAAAGTCAAAAAGTGAGCAACTCATTCAGCATCTGTTTTGCGGGGAACCACTGCAGAGGTGGCGTGCACCCCAACCAGCTCCTTCCTGGGAACCGCTCTCCGCATCCAGCCCCCAGCGCTTTGAATTGTGTCTGTGAGCATCTGCTGTGCTTCATCTCCATTTATTTTGGGCATCCCTTTGGAAGTTGTGTCCTGAGGCCCAGGAAAAGCGAAAGAGAACTCGTTTTTGGAGTCTGAGCATGCTATTTTTTTTGTATAAATGGATGGTAATTCCTCTTTTGGTTTACACCATTTCTTCTGTGAACAGTTTCCTAGGAACACTGTTCTTTCAAATAGTGGGGGAACCTGTACCCCATCCTGCCAGGTTAGCTTTAGTCTCCATGCTGCACAGAACGTTCCATGACTTGGATTTTAACACTGAAACATGTGCCTTTGACCACCTTCCCCCATCCCCCCATCCCTGAATCTGGCAACCAGCAATCTGTTCTCAGTATCTATGCGTTAAGTATTTTTTTCCCCATGTGGAACGTCCATGAACATCTGGTATTTGTCTTTCTGTGTCTGAGCTACTTAGCATAGTGCTCCCAAGGTCTCTGTTTCTATGTCCGGTTACTGTGAAGAATGCTGCAGTGAACATGGAAGTGCATCTATCTTTTTGAGGTTGTGTTTTTGTGTTCTCCAAATAAATCCACTCAGAGCAATCCCTGGGTCATGTGGTAGTTGTGTTCATTTTTTCAGGAACCTCCATACTCTTTGTCACAGTGGCTGCACCAATTTACTTTCCCGCCAACAGTGCACAGGGTCCCCTTGTCTACACACCCTTGACCACACCTGGTGTCTGTCTCTGGGACGATTGCCGTCCCAACAGTTGTGAGGTGGTAACTGATTGTGGTTTTGGCTTAGGTTTCCCTGACGACGATTAGTGATGTTGAACAACTTTTTCTGTGTCTTTTGGCCACCTGGGTGCCATCTTTGGAAAGTATCTATTCACATATTCTCCCCATTCTTTATACAGGTTTTTTTGTTTTGATTTGTAGGAGTGTTTTGTGTATTTTGGATATTAGCCTCTTCTCACACATGTGTTTTGCAGATTTTTTTTTCTCATTGGGTAGATCGCCTTTTAAGTTTTGATGGTTTCTTTTGCCATGTAGAAATTTCAGTTTGATGTCGTTCCACTTGTTTATTTTTGCATTTGTTGCCTTTGCCTTTGGTGTCCGATCTAGAAGACTTTGCCAAAACCAATTGTCGAGAGACTTACTACCTGTGTTTTCTTCTTGGAGGTTTATGGATTCAGGCCTTATATTCATGTCATTCATCCATGTAAAATTTCTGTGTGTGCTGTAAGAAAGTGATCCAGTTACATTCTTCCGCATTTAGTGTCCAGTTTTCCAGGACCCTTCACTGAAGAGGCAGTCCTTTCCCCGTTGTATAATTTCTGCTCCTGTGTCGTAAGTTAAGGCCATATATGTGTGGGTTAGTTTCTCAGGTTTCTTTTTCTTCTTCTTCTTCTCCTCCTCCTTCTTCATTTTTTTGTTTTACAGTTTATTTTTTGGGAAAGTATTTTTCCTGTTGGAATATATGCAGTGTGGACTTTATTGATTACATGTTCATACTATTTGTTAGGACATTTCTCCGAAATGTGTTTTTGTAAATGACTTGCTGGATCTATAGCTTTCAACAGGTTTAACATTTGGTCAGAACTACTCAAGAAATGTTATATTCTTCCATCAGGAGATTGTGTCTGATTGTCTTTTGTGATGCTATCAGTTGTGATGATTGATATCTCTGTTTCTTTTCTATGATAGGTTTATTAAAGTGATTTTAATATTTCTTAAAAACATGGATTCTAAATCATTATTTAATAATATTTATATAAAACAAGTTTAAAGAAATGCATTTATTGGAATCAGCTGTTGAAACAGGACATAAATATTAATTCCCGTTCAGAGTTAATAATTATATCAGAGCTAAGTCTAAATATACTTTTAATGTACTGACTCTAATGAGTAAACTTTGCCAAAAGTGCTATGATTATCATTTCCCGAGCTTTCTATTTGGGTCCATTGACCTGTGTGTCTGTTTCTATGTCAGCACCATACAGCTTTGATGACCACAGCTTTGTAATCTAGCTTGAAATCCGGGTGTGTGGTGACTCCTGCTCTCTTCTTTCTCCAGATTGCTCTGGGTATTTGGTGTCTGCTGTGATTCCATATGAATTTTAGGACTGTCTTCTATTTCTGTGATTAATGGCACTGGAATGAAGATAGGGATTTCATCACATCTGTAGATTGCTTTGGTTGCTATGGACATGTTAACATAATTAACTCTTCCGGTTAATGAGCATGGTGTATGCTTCCATTTATTTGTGTCGTCCTCCGTTTCTTTGAACCGTACATGCCCCCTCAACATACACGTGTTATTCCTTCCTTTTCCACCATGTGTTCAGTGTACCAGGTCTTTCTCTTTCTTGGTTACTTTTCTCCTAGGTTTTTTTTTTCTTGATGCAATTGTAAATGGCATTGCTTTCTTATTTTCTCTTTGTGAAGGTTTGTCATCCGTACACAGAAATGCGACAAGTTGGGACACCTGTGTGGCTCAGTCAGTTAAGCATCTGTCTTTGGCTCAGGTCACCATCCCGGGGTGCTGTCATCGAGACCCGCATTGGACTTCCTGCTCAGTGGGGAGTCTGCATCTCCCTCTCCCACTCCCCCTGCTTGTGTTCCCTCTCTCGCTGTGTCTCTCTCTGTCAAATAAAGAAAAAATCTTTAAAAAAACAAACCCAAAAACCCCATCTGAGCCGCATGGTTGCCCTCTTTGTCTTATTTTTGATCTTAGTGGAAATGTTTTCAGCTTTTCACCCTTGGGTATGATGTCAGCTGTGAGCTTTTCATATATGGACTTTGTTATCTTGAGGTGTGTTCCCTCTATACCCAGATGGTTTAGGGTTTTTATCATAAATGCATATCGAACTGTGAAGTGTTCTTGTTGAGGTACAGCGCAATGTGGGGGTTCGCCGGGATAGGCGTGCAGATTTCTCCAGGTCAGACACCTTTCCGTAGTTCCAAATGACGCAGGATCCTTCTCGGTGGCAGCCTGAGTCCTCTCCTATTATTGAAGTGTCCCCAGTGCCCAGAGCTTTGTAGCCAGGACTCTGGGGAAAAACCCATCAGAACCCAAGCCAGGGTTAGGCTTCGGGACTATGGGCATGAGCCCGATCTGCTAGCACTGTGGCAGGCTTTCCAGGGGACAGAGTTGAGGGCGTGGATCAGGATGAATGTCATGCCAGGGATTTTGGCCAGGGGGCCGCTGAAAGTGGGGGTTCGCTAGGATGGGCATCCGGAGTTCCCAATGGCGAGTTTTCCTTCTGTGTGGCAGGCTGAGTCCTCTGGTATTGCTCAGTTGTCCCCAATCCCTGGAGTTTAGAGGAAGGCCTCTGGGGACAGACCCATCACAAGCCAAAATAAGGTTAAGGTTAGGGCTTATGTGCGTGGCAGGCCTGATCCAGCAACACTGTGGTGAGCTTCCCGGGGAGCTGAGTTGTGGGCATGGGTCAGGGTGAGTGCCAGGCCCAGGATTTTAGGTCCGACCAATGAATGTGGGAAATGGATGGGGTGGACATGCAGGTTTTTCTTGCCCTGAATGCTTTCTGGAGTCCAAACGGTGAGGTTTCCTTCTGGGTGTAGGCTGAGTCTTCTGGTACTTCTCAGGTGGTCCCAGTTTCTGGGGCTTTTGAAATAGGCCTCTGAGGACCGATTCCTGAGAAGCAAACCTAGGTCATGGTAGGGCCTAGGGGCTTGGCAGGCTGAATCTACGGGCACTATGGCTAGCTTCCCAGGGGTCTGAGTTGAGGCTGTGTGTCGGGGTGAGTGTGAAGCTCATGGTTTGTGGCAAGGGGGCCAGTGAAAGTACAGGTGTGCTTTAATGTGCATGCAGTGTACTCCTGCTCTGAACGCTTCCCGTAGTTCCAAATAGTGCGGTTTCCTTCTGGGCGACAGCCTGAGTCCTCCGGTATTGCTCAGGTGTCCCATTTCCTGGGACTTTGGAGCCAGGCCTCTGGGGACAGATCCCTCAGAAGCCAACCTAGGGGTAGGATAATGGCCTAGGGTTATTTCAGCCACATCTGCCAACACTGTGTCATGCTTCCCAGGGCTCTGAGTTGGGGGATGCGTCAGAGTGAGTGTCAGGCTCAGGGTATGCCGCCAGGGGACCCCTGAATGTGGGGTTTCGCTGGGATGGGCAAGTAGGGTTCTCCTGCTCTGAATGCTTTCTAGGTTTCCAAATGGCACAGTTTCCTTCTGGGTGGCAGGCTGAGTTCTTTGGTATTTCCCATGTGTCATCAATCCCTGGGGCTTTATTGCCAGGCCTCTGGAGACAGAGCCCACAGAAGCAAACCCTGAGTAAGGGTTAGGGCCTACTGGTGTGGCAGGCCCAATCGGCTTGTGTGGTGGAATGCTTCCCGGGGGCATGAGTTGACCACGTGGGTCACAGTGAGATTAAGGTCAGGGTTTGCAGCCACTGAAAGTAGGGGTACGCTGGGATGGGCATGCAGAGTTTTCCTACTCTGAATGCTTTCCCGTGTTGCAAATAGTGCATTTTCCATCTGGGTGGCAGGTTGAGTCCTCTCGTATTGCACTGGTGTCCCGAATCCCTGAGGCTTTGGAGCCAGTTCTCTGGGGAAAGAAACCTCAGAAGCCTACCTAGGATTAGGGTTAGGCTGTAGGGGCATTGCAGTTGATGTGCCAGCACTGTGGCGAGCTGGGGTGTGAGTTGAAGGTGTGAATCATGCTGAGTGTCAAGCTCAGGGTTGGTGGCCAGGTGTCCTCTGAATGTTGAGGTTCACTGGAATTGGCATGCAAACATCTCCTGCAAATGCTTTCTGGGGTTCCAATTGGCGTGGTTTCCTTCAGGGTGGCCGGCTGTGTCCTCTTGTATTGCTCAGATGTCCCCATCTATAGTGCTTAGGAGCCAGGCCTCTGGGGACACAACCCTAAGAAACCAATCTGTGCTTACAGGGCCTAGGGTCAGGGCGAACCGTACATGTCCACACTGGGGAGAGCTTCCCAGAGGTCTGCATTGATGGCGATGTTCAGGGTGAGTGGCAGGGTCAGGGTCTGCTGCCAGGGGGCCAATAGATGTGGGTTATGACTGGGATGAGCATGCTGAGGTCTCCTGCTCTGAATCTTTTCCATAGTTCCAAATGGCGCATTTTTCTTCTGGGTGGCAGCCTGACTCCATTGAAATGGCTCAGGTGTCCTGAATCCTTGGGGCTTTGGACCCAGGTTCTGGGGACAGAGCACTCAGAAGCCAACCTAGGGTTAGGCTTAGGGCTTAGGGCCATGACAGGCCTGATCTGCCAGGGCTGTGATGAGCTTCCCGGGGACTGAGTTGAGGCCATGGGTCAGGGAAGCGTCAGGCTCAGGGATTGTGGCCTGGGCACATTGCACTTGGGGTTCGTTGGGATGGACCAGCACAGTTCTGCGCTGAATGGTTTCCGGAGTTCCCAGTGGCACGTTGTCCGTTGTAGTGGCAGGCTGAGTCCACTTGTACGGGTCAGGTGTCCTGAATCCCTGGGAACTGAGCCAGGCCTCTGGGGACAGACCCCTCAGAAGTCTCCATAGGATCACGGTTAGGACATGGGGGCCTGACAGGCTCGAAGTGCCGACGCTGTGGCGAGGTACGGGTGTTTTGACTTTAGGGCGTTCATCAGGATGAGTGTCAGGCTCATGGATTGCGGCCAAGGGGCCGATGAACCTGGGGCATCCCTGGGATGGGCATGCAGTATACTCCTTCTCTGAACGCTGTCCTGAGTTCCACATGGCGTGTTTTCCTTCTGGGTGACAGGCTGAGTCTTCTGGTCTTGCTGGAGCCAGCCTTCGCGGACAGATCCCTCAGATGCCTCCGTAGGTGAAGGTTAGGACCTGGGGGCACGGCGGGCCTGACGTGCAAGCACTGTAGCCTGCTCGGTGGGGTTTGTCTAGAGGGCGTGGGTCAGGGTGAGTGTCAGGATCATGATCGGCCGCCAGAGGGCGCCAAATTTGTGCGTTGGCTGGGATGGGCATTCTGAGTTCTTGTGTTCTGAACGCTCTCCGGAGTTGCAAGTAGTGCGTTTGAATTTTTTTTCGGCAAGCTGAGTCCTCCGGGGTCGCTCAGGTATTGCCATTCCGGGGGCTTTGGAGCCAGGCTTCTGGGGACAGAAACTCAGAAGCCTACCTAGGGATAGACTTACGGCCTAGGGTCATTTCATCCCTGATCTGCCCATGCTGGGGCAAGCTTCGGGGG
>NW_027397163.1:0-58589 GCF_003265705.2 Callorhinus ursinus
CCACGCTGGGCGACCTGAGACACGTGCATGACCCCTCTGTGCCTCAGTTTCCTGTCTGTGGAGTGGGCGGGATGGGCGGCAATCCCCTGCTGCGTGATCACTGACAGGGTCAGAGGTGAATGCACAGAGCCCAGCAGGTGCCTGGCACACAGCAGGTGCTCAGTTAAATGGCATCACCGGCTCCTTCATGGTGTGGCTCCTGCCCCAGGTCCCCACTGGTACCTGTACGTCCTCATCGGGGTCTCGGTGGCCGTCGTCCTGCTGCTCGGCCTCCTCGGCCTCCTCCTGGTCCGACAGCGGCGTCGGGGCAAAGGCAGGAAGCCAGGTGAGAAGGGGAGGGGGTCACGGGCCCCAGGGCGTGGTGGCTGCCCCGTGGGCCGACCGAGGGTGGGCTCAGGGCAGCAGCCAGAAGGAAGCCAGAGAGGTGGGAAAGGCTGGTGTGGAAAGACACTTGCAGAATCTCAAGTCAGAGAGTCTAGAAAGAAAACACCCAGGTGGGACCCACGTGCCAACTGAAGGTGTTTCCTCTTTTCAATCTCGGGAGATGGAGAGACACACAGACAATATGTGTGAAGGGCTCCTTTCCCTGGAATCACATGGGGGGTGGTCGTAACCTCCGCCCAGAGCGAGGCTGATTCCCAATGTCCTGCAGGGGCTGCAGACCCAGAGCCCAAGGACAGAGGCCTGCAGGACAGGTAACTCTTGCTCGCACACCCCCAGACTCCCACCTACCCGCCCCCTCTATGCCCCTTAACACCCTGTCTCCTCCCCAGCTCCAGCTCAGCTGCTGCTGCCCAAGAGGAGAGCCTCTGTGAGAGGAAGGGGATTGCCCTGGGGGTGGGCTGGGAGGGTCTGGGGGCAGGGGACCAAATTCCCACATGCATGACCTTGGCACCTCCCCCCCCCCCGCTGAATCCTCTGGATCACAGCTGCCCTGTCTGAGAAACCTCAGGGGACCTTGCCTGAGGTACCCCCATTCGCCCCAGCAGATGCTGCCGTGCAAGACACTCAGCCTGAGGAGGGGGTGGAGCTGGACCATCGGGTGAGACCCCCACTCTCGTGCAGACCCCAGGGCCCTCGTGGTGCCAAACTTAATCCAATGGACACTTCTCTGTCCTCACACCACCCAATCTCAGCGGTGTCCCTCAGATGCCTTCTCCCTCCTTGGGCACTCTGGGTCAGCCTGCTGTGACCTCATGGGGCCTCCTCTGTGCTCCCCTTGCCTGGCTCCCTGACCACTGTCTGACTTCTGGCTGTTGAGGTGCATGCCCAGGTCTCAAGAGGGTGCATGAAGAAATGAATCACCCACAGGTCTTAGGCCCCCTTCATTCATTCACCCAGTAAATGGGCACAGGAAGCCCACCATTTACCAGGCCCCACCTCGTGCTGCAAGCACAGCAGTGGGCAAATCTGACCCACCCTCTATGAGCTCACGTTGTGGGTGACAGACAGAATATGCAAGGAAGTGGGCAGCACCCTCGAGTGCAAAGTGTGGGCAAGGAAAATAAAACAAGAGCAGGGGTAGCAGGTGCAAAAGTCCTGGGGCAGCAACATGTTTTGAAGGAACATAGGCTATGTGGCTGGAGCCAAATGAACAAGAAACAGTGTCAGGAATAGAATCAGAGCCATAGAAAGCATTGCATGTCCCAAGGCTCAGGAAGCCCCTGGAGAGTCCACCAGGAAAGTGACCTAATCTGCCTGAAAGTTTGAAAGTATCACTGTGGCAACAGTGTGGAAAAGAGTCTGAGGCGGTCGATTGGATTCAAGGCGACAAACCTCCCCCTCACTGTCTGTCTGCAGCAGAACACACGGGATGAAGACCCCCAGGGATTGACATGTGCCCAGGTGAGCCACTCAATATCAAGACTCAGGCGGGGACTGGCCCCTTCCCCTTCCCCCGTGTCTGGGGCACTGCTGGGCTCGGAGGACAGACAAGCAGAGGAAGACAGGCAGACAGACTGTCAGGTGGGTCCCTTCTCCAAGCCCCCAGGCTCCCGCCTCCTCAATCACACACCTCCCCTCTCTCCCCCGCTGCAGGCTGCGACATCTCATGCCCCTTCAGATGTGACCTACGCCCAGCTGAACCGCTTGACCCTCCGACGAGAGACAAGTGCATCCCCTCCCTCCCAACCAGGGGAGCCCCCAGCAGAGCCCAATGTGTATGCTGCTCTGGCCCTCCGCTAGCCCAGGAAGGACCCAGACCCCACACTCCAGGGAAGCGACCGCAGAGACCCTGGAAGGCACAGGAGCTGCCCACACTGGGCGCCACCTAATGCCAGCCAACCTGGACTCCTCACGCAGACCAGTAGGAACTCCCGGGACCCTCTGGGAATCACCTGATTCTTCCATCAAAGATAGTACTATCTCTATACCTTGGAAATCAAAGCAACGGACTTCTCAATAATTCAGGAATGAAATGAGAAAACCAAAATGGAAATGAGAGAATGTTTACACTGAAGGACAATGTAAATGTTACACATCAAACCTATGAAATGGGAAAATTAAGAACCAAGTCAATGATCCAAGCCATCATACCATGAATTTAAAAAAAGAATAGCAAATTATTCCAAATGAAGGTAGAAGGAGGGAAATACAGTGATAAGAGAAGCTACTAATGAGGTCAAACAAAAAATAAAGAAGAATCTAAAGCCCAAAATGTTTATTTTTGTAAATATTAATCACATGTATAAATCCTAGCCACGATGGCCAAGGGACAGAGAGAGAGAGAGAGAGAGAGAGAGAAGGCCCACATCCCATCACATCACCATTCAGGACAGCATCACAGCCTACAGACTTTAAATCAATAACAGAGTTTATTATGTTCATTTTTATTAGTTATTATTATATTATGAACAATTTTATGCCAAAATATTAGAAAATGTAGATAAAACAAGACAAAATCCTCAAAAATACAGGTTACCAAAATGACAGACATAGGGATAAATAGAAAATCTGAATTGCTGTGTGTGTAATATATGGTGAATATGCATTAAAGTTTTTCCCACAGAGTGAACTGAATCTGGAAAGTTTCACTGGTGAATGCCTCCAAATACTGATGCATTGTGAAATACACACACACACGGAAAATGGACACACCTACATACACACAAACACATGAACACACATATACTCCTACACACATGAACATGTGAGCACACACTGACACACATGCATGCACACAAACACGTGAACACGTAAGAAATACAGGCACATGCATGTGGACACACATGCACATGGACACCCATGAACATGTGGACACACATGCACACACGAACATGTGAACACATGCAGACCTATGGGAATGCCGACACACATGAGCATGTGAGCACACACATGCACACACACATGCACACACACATACCAAACTTACACAGGCTTCCCCTGAGAATAAAGAAGGAATACTTCCCTAGCACATTTTATCAGTCCAGAAAAACAAAAATTGACATGAAAACTTGACAAGAAGAACCAACCAATTAAATAAAGGGGAAAAAAAGTGATAAGCCCTGAATGGATAAAATAGGGATTCCAGCCTGATTATTTCCACCGGGACACCCCCAGCTGATGAGGTTGGATGTTGTAAGTGCCCGATTTGATGTTACTTTGTCGAATTCTCATTTGTTGCCTACTATTACCTACACCTATGTGTAGATTCCGTTTCTCTTCTACTAGGTTTCCATAATAATAAAGTTTTCTTTCTTTTTTGAAACTGAATAAATAAACAAACAAATAAATAAATGGTATTGATTATTCATGGATCACAAAATTGCATGCATGGACTATCCCAAATAATGTAAAGACCTATTACTCTAATCTGAAAAGGGTTTATGCCATGTCACTGGAAACATCATCAATATACAAAAATCAATTGCATTTCAGAGGTCCAGTTTGGGGCCAAGAGGAAGTGGATGTATGTTTTCCCTATGGACCCCCATAAATCACAGCTGAAACTCCCACACTATAAACAAGAAACATAAGAGTACTCCAAAAAGTGGAGCGAAGGCAGCTGCCGGGCTAAGACCATGAAGACCCCAGGAATGACACAGCAGGTGTCACAGGAGGGCACGTGGGGCATCTGGACTGTACGCCTTCCACCGGGCAGTAATAAGTCAGCACCCCAGCAATGTGCCAGAAAAAGCTTCTGCAACAGAAGATTTAAATAAGATCCAGACCCTCCAAACATCATATCCAACTGACCAGGTTTCCATAAAAAAAGTCACTCATCATAACAAGAACCAGGAAAATCTGTGGAGTGAGAAAGATGCTAACTCTCAGATGATGCAGGTGCTGTTTCCTGACAAGGACTCAAAGGCCAATGTAATGGAAATGCTGTGAGGAGCCATCACACAGACATGCTTCAGATACATCTAAAAATAAATAGAAAATCTCAGCAAAGAAATGGAAGATATATAAAGAAGAGCAAAAATGGGGAGCAAGATGGCGGAGGAGTAGGAGACCTGGGTTTCGTCTGGTCTCAGGAATTCAGCCGAATAGGGATCAAACCATTCTGAACACCTACGAACTCAACAGGAGATTGAAGAGGAGGGTAGCAACAACTCTCTGAACAGAAAAGCGACCACTTACTGGAAGTCGGGCCACTGCTCCTCCAGCAGGGACCCAATAAGTGGCAGATCCGGGGAGACTCCCCTTCCTCCCCGGGGAGGAGCGGCGCGGGAGCGCACCGCAGGGATCTGCTGGGTTTGGAGACTCCACACGGGGTCAGGTGCCAGAGATACAAACGCTCGGTCACAGGCCGGGTGAGCGCGGAGAGCGGCCAGAGATCGGGGACAAGGGAGTGACTGCTTTTCTCTGTGGGCGCACTGAGGAGCGGGGCCCCGAATTCTCAGCTCCTCCGGGTGGAGATTGGGAGGCCGCCATTTTCACTCTGGTCCTCCAAAGCTGTACCGAGAGCTTGCAGGGAACAAAAGATCCCAAGAGCAAACCCAAGCAGATTGCTCAGCCCAGACCGACAAGGGCGGGGCAATTCTGCCTCCCGCAAAGACATTTAGGAACCACGGCAACAGGCCCCTCCCCCAGAAGATCAGCACGAACAGCCAGCAAGCCAAGACCAAGTTTACCGATCAAGGAGAACGGGAGAACTCCAGCGCTAGGGGAATACTGCACATAGAATTCATGGCTTTTTTACCATGATTCATTAGTTTTTCAAAGGTGATTTTTTTAACTGTTTTTTTCTTTTTTGAATTTTTCTTTTTCCCTTTTTCAACCAACATCTTATCAATCCCATTTAAAAAAATTTTTTTTTATTTTTCATTTTTTACAGTCATATTTTATCCCTTCATAGTAGTTACCCTTATTTTTGGCATATAGATATAAGTTGCTCTCTCTTTAAAATTTTGAGATACAGTTTCTTCTAACAAATCAAAATATACCCTAAATCACTAGTGTATGGCTTTGTTCTAGTCTCCTGCCTGATCACATTCTCTCCCTTTTCTTTTTTTCTTTTCTTCTTTGTTTTTTAATCTTCTTTCTTTTTTCAAACAACTTCTTATCTTATCAGTTCCTTTTATAAAATCTTTTATAATTTTCATCTTTACAGTCATCTTCCATCCCTTCATTGTATCAACCCTTATTTTGTACATATATAAGTCTTTCTTCCTTTAAAATATTAGGAGGCACTTTCTTCTAACAGATCAAAATAGGCCCCAAATCTAGTGTGTGGCATTGATCTATGCACTAGCCTGATCATATTTGATCATATTCTGTTTTTTTTTGTTTTGTTCTGTTTTTCTTTGTTTTTATCTTTTTCATTTTCTTTTTTTTTCTCTTTCTTTTTTCTTTCTTTCCCTTTCTTTTCCCCTGGTTACAGGTCTTTTCTGATTTGTATACAGTATATTTGCTGGGGACGTTGTTAACCTGTTAGCAATCTGTTCTCTCATTCATCTGTTCTCCTCTGGACAAAATGACAAGATGAAAAAAATCACCTCAGCAAAAAGAACAAGAGTAGTACCGTCTGCCAGGGACCTACTCAATACGGACAGTAGTACGATGTCGGACCTAGAGTTCAGAATCATGACTTTAAAGATACTAGCTGGGCTTGAAAAAAGCGTGGAAGTTATTAGAGAAACCCTTTCCGGAGAAATAAAAGAACTAAAATCTAACCAAGTTGAAATCAAAAAGGCTATTGATGAGGTGCAATCCAAAATGGGGGAGCTAACTGCTAGGATAAATGAGGCAGAAGAGAGAATCAGTGATATAGAAGACCAAATGATGGAAAATAAAGAGGCTGAGAAAAAGAGAGATAAACAACTACAGGATCACGAGGGCAGAATTCGAGAGATAAGCGATATGATAAGATGAAACAACATTAGAATAATTGGGATCCCAGAAGAAGAAGAAAGAGAGAGAGGGGCAGAAGGTATATTGGAGCAAATTATAGCAGAGAACTTCCCTAATGTGGGGAAGAAAACAGGCATCAAAATCCAGGAGGCACAGAGAACCCCTCTCAAAATCAATAAAAATAGGTCAACACCCTGACATCTAGTAGTAAAACTTATGAGTCTCAGAGACAAAGAGAAAATCCTGAAAGCAGCTCAGGAGAAGAGATATGTAACCTACAATGGTAGAAACATTAGACTGGCAACAGACCTATCCACAGAGACCTGGCAGGCCAGAAAGGACTGGCAAGATATCTTCAGAGCACTAAACGAGAAAAATATGCAGCCAAGAATACTATATCCAGCTAGGCTGTCATTGAAAATAGAAGGAGAGATAAAAAGCTTCCAGGACAAACAAAAACGAAAGGAATTTGCAAACACGAAACCAGCCCTCCAAGAAATATTGAAGGGGTCCTCTAAGCAAAGAGAGAGCCTAAAAGCAGCATAGATCAGAAAGGAACACAGACAATATACAGTAAGAGTCACCTTACAGGCAATACAATGGCACTAAATTCATATCTTTCAATAGTGACCCTGAATGTAAATGGGCTAAATGCCCTAATCAAAAGACACAGGCTATCAGATTGGATTAAAAAACAAGACCCATCAATATGCTGTCTGCAAGAGACTCATTTTAGACCCAAAGACACCGCCACATTGAAAGTGAGGGGGTGGAAAACCATTTACCATGGTAATGGACACCAAAAGAAAGCTGGGGTGGCAATCCTTATATCAGACAAATTAGATTTTAAAACAAAGACTGTAATAAGAGATGAAGAAGGACACTATATCCTACTTAAAGGTGCTATCCATGTCCACAATAGCCAAACTGTGGAAAGAGCCAAGATGTCCATCGACAGATGAATGGATAAAGAAGATGTGGTATATATACACAATGGAATATTATGCAGCCATCAAAAGGAATGAGATCTTGCCATTTGCAACGACGTGGATGGAACTGGAGGGTGTTATGCTGAGTGAAATAAGTCAATCAGAGAAAGACATGTATAATATGACCTCACTGATATGAGGAATTCTTAATCTCAGGAACAAACTGAGGGTTGCTGGAGTGGGGGTGGGGTGGAAGGGATGGGGTGGCTGGGTGATAGACATTGGGGAGGGTATGTGCTATGGTGAGCGCTGTGAATTGTGCAAGACTGTTGAATCACAGATCTGTACTTCTGAAACAAATAATGCAATACATGTTAAGAAAAAAAAAGAAGAAGAAGATAGCAGGAGGGGAAGAATGAAGGGAAGTAAGTCGGAGGGGGAGAGGAACCATGAGAGACGATGGACTCTGAAAAACAAACCGAGGGTTCTAGAGGGGAGAGGGGTGGGGGGATGGGCTAGCCTGGTGATGGGTATTAAAGAGGGCACATTCTGCGTGGAGCACTGGGTGTTATGCACAAACAATGAATCATGGAACACTACATTAAAAACTAATGATGTAATGTATGGTGATTAACATAATAAAAAAGATGAAAAAAAAAGAAGAGCAAAAATGGAGATTCTAGATGGGAAAAAATACAGAAATCAAAATAAAAGTCCCATGGATGGAAGGGCTTGTGGCCGAGTGGAGAGCACAGAGGAGATGATGAAGGAGGAACGATAAAAAGTACTCGGTCTGAACGACGGAAGGGAATACACTGGGGAAGGAGATGAATCGTGGGACTGTTAACAGATCTACCCTCCACACGTTCACAGTCCCAGAAACGGACAAGAGAACAGGACCATAAAACAATTCAAGAAATAATACCTTAGGGACATCTGGCTGGCTTCATTGAAAGAACGTGCAACTCTTGATCTTGGGGCTGTGAGTTTGAGCCCAATGTTGGGTGTAGAGATTATTTAAAAATAAAATCTTAAAAAGCAAACATACACCAATTATCATCTGATGATGTTTGCATATTCTGTCAATCTCCTAACATTTTAAGATATAAGGATAAATTAAAGTTTTACTTTAATTCCTTTATGGAAAAAAATAAAATTTACTTTAATTAAAGTTTTACTTTAATTCCCCAGAGCTCACAAAGTGCTGGGAGATGTCTGAATTCCATGCAATTGAGGCACGTTTTATCTTATCCCACTTCACTTTAGGGCACTCCACAGATACCGCGTTATTCACAAAGCGAAGGTTTGTGCCAAGCCTGCATCCAGCAACTCTATCGGTGCTGTTTACCCAACAACTTTTGCTCACTTCATGTCTCTGGGTCACATTTGGGTAATTACCCCAACATTTCAAGCTTTATCATCATTATTACATTTGTGATGGTAATCTGTGATCAGTGATCTTTGATGTGACTATCGTCATTGTTTGGGGGCACCACAAACCACACCCACATAAGATGGCAAACTTAATCAAGAAATGTGTGTGTTCTCACACATACCGACCATTCCCCATCTCTCTCCCTCTCCGCAGGCCTCCCTGTTCCCTGAGACACAGCGGTATTGCGATGAGGCCAGTTAATGCCGCTCCAGTGGCCTGCAAGTGTCCAAGTGAAAGGAAGAGTTGCATGTCTCTCCCTCTAAATCAAGAGCTAGAAGTGACTAAGCTTAGGGAGGAAGGCATGTCGAAGGCCAACACAGGCCCAAGGCTAGGTCTGTCGTGCCAAAGAGCCCAGCTATAAATGCGAAGGAGAAGTTTGTGAAGGATATTGAAAGAGCTCATCCAGAGCAAGGCCCTGACTCCCTTCAATTCTGTGAAGGCCGAGAGAGGCGTGGAGGCTGCAGACCAGTTTGAAGCTAGCCGAGGTGGTTCAGGAGGTGGAAGGAAAGAAGCCATCTCCATGAGAGTGCAAGGTGAAGCAGCCAAAGCTGATATAGAAGCTGCCGCAAGTTACCCAGAGCTAGCTAAGGTAATCCGTGAAGGTGGCTACACTAAACACAGATTTCCAGTGCAGACAAAACAGCCTCCCACTGGCAGAGGATGCCATGTAGGACTCTCATCAGTAGAGAGAAGTCAATGCCTGGCTTCAAAGCCTCAGAGGACAGGCTGACTCCTGTTAGGGGCTAAGGCAGCTGTTGGCTTCAAGCTGGAGCCCGTGCTCAGTGACCATTCTGAGAATCCTAGGGCCCTTGAGAATGACGCTAAATCTCCTCTGCCTGGGCTCCATAAATGCAACAGCAAAGCCTGGATGACAGCACATTGAAAGCTTTACAACATGGTTACTGAATATTTTGAGCCACTCTTGAGACCTACTGCTCAGAAAAAAAAAAAAAAAATCCTTTCAAAATACTACTGCTCACTGACAATGCACCTGGTCACCCAGGAGCTCTGATGGGGATGTTCAACGAGATTAATGTGTTCGGACCTGTAACACAACACCCATCCTGCAGCCCATGGATCAGGGAGTCATTTCAACTTCCAAGTCTTAGCATAACAAAATACATTTTGTAAGGCTGTAGCTGCCTTAGGCAGTGATTCCTCTGATGGATCTGGGCAAAGTCAACTGAAAACCTTCTGGAAGAGATTCAGCATTCTAGATGCCATTAAGAGCACTTGTGATTTGGGGCGCCTGGGTGGCTCAGTCGGTTAAGCACTCTTGATCTCAGCTCAGGTCTGGATGTCAGGGTGGTGAGTTCAAGCTCTGCTTTGGGCTCTATGCCTGTGGGGCCTACTTTAAAAAAAAAAAGAACATTTGTAAATCATGGGAAGAGCTCAAAATATCCACATTAACAGGCGTTTGGAAGAAGTGGATTCCAACCCTCATGGATGACTTTGAGGGGTTCAGGACTTCAGGGGCGGAAGTCACTACAGATATGGTGGAAATAGCAAGAGAACCTGGATTAGATGTGGAGCCTGAAGAAGGGACTGAATTGCTGCAGGCTCATGATCAAACTTGAACAGAAGAGGAGCTACTTCTGAAGGAGCAAAGAGAGTGGTTTCCTGAGTTGCAGTCTACTCCTGGTGAAGATGCTGTGCAGATTGTTGAAATGACAACAGAGGATTTAGAATATCACATAAACTTGGTAAAGCAGTGGCAAGGTTTGAGAGCATCGACTCCAATTTTGAAAGCAGTTACAGAAAGCTATCAAACAGCATCATCTGCCACAGAGAAGTTGTGACAAGAAGAGACAATCGATGCGGCAAACTTCACCATTGTCTTATTTTAAGAAGTTGCCCCAGTCCCCCCATCTTCAGCACCCACCACCCTGACCACTCAGCAGCCACCAACATGGACGAGGCAACATTACAGGATTTTTGTTCCCTTAATGCCCATGGTTCTTGGTCACACTGATTCAGAGAATGAAGAGGTAGAGTAGACTAAGAGTGGTGGGCAGCCAAGCAGTTTATTGAGCAATAGTATGAAGCTCCCAGAGAGGAAGGGGACCTGAGAAGGTTGCTGTTTTGGAGTTCAAATCTAGGGGTTTTGTAAGCTCCTTCGAGAAGCTATCTTAAGCATCCTGAGAGTGGGGCCCTGTGGATTGGCCACTAAGGTGTGCCAATCAGGGTTTTGATCATGCAGCTGTCTACCTACCGGGTTACTGTTTGCTTGTTGATAGTCTTTGGGGCTGATCTGGAGACTAACTGCATAAATGTGTGATAGTGACCAATGTTTCATGGTTAATTGTTTTGTTCAGGATGTTTTGCAAAAGTCTCTTCTGCAGAGGCTGCTCAACGGGATGCTACCTTGGTCTTCTCTAAGCTGTCAAACAGGATGCTAGTGTGGTTTTGTCTCAACTGTCCTGGCTCCCTGTTTTCTTGTCAGGGACCCTGGCCCTGAGGACTAAGTGTCCAGTTAACTCCTAACAGCAAGACTCTCAAGCAGCAGAAAGATTACCACTCACTGAAAGCTCAGACGATGATTAGCACTTATTAGCAATAAAGTATTTTTAAAATTAAGGTGTGTACATGGTGGGTTTTTTAGACAGAACGCTATTGCACACTTCATAGACCACCACATAATATGCATGAACAGAACTTTCAGATGCACTGGGAAACCAAAAAATTCATTTGCCTTGCTTTCCTGCAGTATCTGCTTTCTTGGTGGTCTGGAACTAACCCCCCAGTGTCTCCAAGGTGTGCCTGCAACCCTAGAGCCTGTGTGAGGGTCACATGTCCAGAAAGGAGGTCAAGAAACTGTGTAAGTTCCTGCAGGTGATAAACGGCGCCAAGGTGGAAATGAATAGATAGCAAGAAGTTTCACAACATTTCCCCTGTTCTGGAAACCCAAAGGAAACCCCAAGATAGGAACTGCAGTTTTTGGTGAATGAATGAGGCCCACGGTGCGGGAGGGCGACTTCCCTGTAGTGGAAGCCGCAGGCACCGGGTGAGTTGTTCCAGGTGAGGCCCGATTCCCGGTGTGGGCACGCTCGGGAGACAGGACTGCAATCCGGTGGGGACGCGAAGGCGCGCGCTGCGCGCTCGGACAGGGCACGCAGGCGTCCTGGAGGCCCGGCCTCTGCACCTGCTGCCCAGACAGGTGTGCAGCCTGCGCGCGCAGGGCCGGCGGGGGCGGGGGAGGGGGTTCCCGGCCGAGCCTCAAGCGGACGGCACTCCGACGTGAGAGCCGCCAACCCCGGGATTGGGGACCTAACGGGGCCTCTCCTGGAAGGTCGCCAAGCTCCACTCCGGAGCAGGACCGGGGCGGAGACGGCGCCCACCTCCCTGCGCGCGTGCGCCACGGCCAGCGTCGGCGCCGGGCACGGTCCTCCAGCTCAGCTCGCCGCTCTGGCCTGACCGGCCGTCTCGAATGCTTTTCCGTCGGCCAACGTCTCTTCTGATTGGCACAGGCGTGCGGCGTGCGCGCTGACGTCACCAGGGCGCATCGTTGCTATAAAGGCGGGGCCGGGGGGCCGCGTGCTCCTCTTTCTCAGAGCTCGGAGACCACGGTAAGGTGGGGTATGGTACGCTGCGCGTTCGTCAGGGGGTGGGTCGCGAGGTCGTGCGGACCCCCCACCCTTACTTATATGAGTACGCTGAGGAGGTGGGAGGTGGTGGTGCGGGCCATGCGGGGCGCGGCGGCGGCGCGGCCGCGGGACTGTGCAGGCGCCGGCCGCGGGCCTCACGCGCCCGGCTCGCCCTCCCGCGCAGGCGCAGGCGCACGCGCGCAGCCAACATGCCGGTGGCCCGGAGCTGGGTTTGTCGGAAGACCTACGTGACCCCTCGGAGGCCCTTCGAGAAGTCGCGCCTCGACCAGGAGCTGAAGCTGATCGGTGAGCGGCCGGGACCCGGTTTCCGCTTCCGGGGGCTGGAGGGCGGGCCCGCCCGCCCGCTGGGTGCGCAGCCGGGCCCGCCCCGCTAGCAGCGCCCTCCCTCCGCAGGCGAGTACGGGCTCCGGAACAAACGTGAGGTCTGGAGGGTCAAGTTCACCCTGGCCAAGATCCGCAAGGCTGCGCGGGAGCTGCTGACGCTGGACGAGAAGGACCCGCGGCGCCTGTTCGAAGGTGTGTGGGTGACGCCGGCTCGCCAGCACTGCCCGCGCCAACCCCGTGGTCCCGGGCCTGGGGCGAAGGCCTGGACGGGAGGGGGCCGTGGGGGGCGTGGCTTGAACACTGGGGACGCGTACGTCGTCTACGCCGCTGTGGTTAAGGTCCGGAATTTGTTCTGGAGCCGGGAGCTGGTTGGTAAAGGCCTTCCCGGAGCAAAGACTGGTAAGAGTGATCCCGTCGGAACCGTGCCGGTGTATCTCCGACTGTAGGATAGCAAACGCCGTTAATAAAGTGGCTGGGATTTCCTGAGGATTCTCCAAGTGCCGCCTTTTACACCTTCCTGGAGGTCACTGGATCTTCCCCGCAGCCTCCTACGGGTCGCTTTACAGAGGTTAGCATCGTAGGGACGAGGGGTCACGAACTCCGTGATGGGGAGGGGCTGAGATGTTAGAGGAAACTTAGGGAACGTGACCCAACGTGGCAGTAACTGACAGGTGGGAGACGCCCAGTTACCTCTGCTGTGGAAGAGGTAACTTGCGCTTTGTGTGAGTTTACGTTCGAGTAAGAGTTAAACGCCGCAGGTGGTTTGGTGTTCACCCCTAAATTGGCTGCCTTGCAGCTGTCCTGGTGCTACTTTGCACCTGAGCTTCGGGAATCTTGGTGTATGGTGAAAAGTAGGAGGGACTGGGATTCCTGCCTGGCTTTTCCCTAAGTTTTCAAATACACCAGTTTGATTTCTCTCCCATTGTATGCTTAAGAGTTGCTTTTACACGTGAGCGTGGGTGGTCATTCACATTAGAGGTTGAGAAAGGCATGGAGCTTGTTTAACCAATAACGTGATCGCACAGTCAAGAAAATTCAGGAATCCTCCCCCGTGGATGCTTGCGTGGGACTTTATCCCAAAATATAGGGAGCTAGCCACAGGTAGTTGAGGACAGAGGGATTTGGCTAGATAGAGCTACTCAAGTCTGTAGTTGGAGAAGCAGTCTCGTGGCAGACTGGGCAGGGTTGAGCCTCAGGTAACCCAGGAGTGTTTGTGGTTTCCTGTGCCAGAAGTGGAAGTTACAGGGGGAAGGCAGCACCACAGGTTGTAGGCTTTCCAGTAAACGAAGCCATTTATCCCCACAGGACAGGAAGGAGGAGCCTGCAAGCTTTGCCTGTGTCTGGAGGTGTTAGTCCGTGATACAGCCTGAGGTCTAGCCTTGCCTGTTGTGAGGTCTGCAACTTTTGGCAAGAAGCTTCTCTCATTCTTGTCTGTTAAAAAGATTTTTAAACCAGTTGCAGCCAACATGTGACTGGGGGTTCATAGAGGTATGGGGGGCTTTATCCTAATGGCAGCCATAAAGAAACTGGTATTACATCCGTTTTTCAGAACAGCAACTAAAGTACCTCAGCGTTTGCCTTGTGCCATGATGACAAGGAAGGGCCTCTGCCTCTGAGGATTGTGCACATTGTTTTACATTTGTAAAACGTTCTGATTGTTCTCGCTTTGGCCAGATGGAGCCCGGGTAACTTTTCAGTTGTTGGACATATTCCTGTTGAAGGTACAAAGTTTTATTCAGTGTGCGCTGAAAATTACTTTAGTTATTATACATACATAAGGCTTTTTTTGGTGTTGATGGAATGGTTGGGCCTTCCTATTAACAATGTGTAGATGGTTCGATAGTAAATGTGAAATACGTTTGTTTTTTAATGATAGTGGTTTTATTTTACCTAGAAGTCTCTAAATTGGAGATTTTAAACTTCGGATTCTTGAAGTTTCTGTTCTCTAGCATAAGGACAAAAAGACATAATAAAGTGTCTTAGCTGGTGGATAATAATGCCAAACTCGTCTTTTGTTTTTTTTTTTTTTTTAAGAAATTTATTTATTTATTTGACAGAGCACAAGTAGGGAGAGGGAGAAGCAGACTCTCCCACTGAGCAGAGCCTAATGGAGGGCTCAAACCCAGGACCCTGGGATCACAACCTGAGCGGAAGCACTTAACTGAGCCAGCCAGGCGCCCCGCCCCAAACTCGTTTTTATTTGCCTGTTGGGTAGCTTTTGTATTAATATTTGAATATCCTTGTTTTTTAAGCAACATATAATTCACAGACCACGTTATAGTTCCAGATGTACAGCATAGCAGTTTGATATTTCTATATACTGT
Source organism: Callorhinus ursinus (assembly GCF_003265705.2). Lineage (NCBI taxonomy): Eukaryota > Metazoa > Chordata > Mammalia > Carnivora > Otariidae > Callorhinus > Callorhinus ursinus. Next base: position 14,912 of record NW_027397163.1, read on the forward strand.
GAAATGATCACAGTAAGTCTAGTTAACCCTTGTCATAAAGCCTTTAAAAAAGATACACTCCAGGACACCTAGGTGGCTCGGTCAGTGAAGCTTTTGCCTTTGGCTCAGGTCATGATCCCACGGTCCTGGGATTGCACCCTGCCTGCATTGGGAAGCCTGTTTCTCCCTCTGCCTGCCGTTCTCCCTGCTTTTGTGCGTGCACGCGCTGTCAAATAAAATTTCTTTTTAAAAAAAAAGTACACTCTTAGCAACGTTGCAATATACAATAAGTATAATTGGAAGTTTGTACATTTGACCACCCATTTCTCGCTGCTGGCAACCACCATAATGTATCTATTCTCTGTATCTATGAACTTGTGTTTTTTGGTGATGGTGGTGGTTTTGTTGAGATTCCACATATAAGTGAGACTATGGGATTTGACTCTGAGTTAGTCCACTTGGCATAATGCACTCAAGGTCCATCCACGTTGTTGCAGGTGGTGAGATTCCATTCTTTATATGGCTGAGCTGAGTAATACCCCACTGTGTGTGTGTATACTACCTCTCTTGCCCATTCAACCGTCAGTAGATGCTTAACGTTCCGTGTCTTGGCCACTGGAAATAATGCAGTGAACATGGGGGAGCTTCTCTCTTCCAGTTAGCACTTGAATTTTCTTTGGATAAATACCCAGAAGTGGGATTGCTGCATCATCACTTTTGAGGAACCTCTATACTGTTTTCCATAGTGACTGTGCCATTTTGCATTTCCACCAACGATGCACAGGGGTTTCCTTTCTCCACATCCGCACCAGCACTATTTGTCTGTTGGGTTTTAGATCTAGCCAATCTGACACGTGTGAGGTGAACTCACTGTGATTTTGATTCGCATTTCCCTGATCAGTGTTGATGAGCACCTGTTCATGTACCTGTTGGTCATCTGTGTCTTAAGGAAAACACCTATTCGGATTCTCTGCCCATTTTTAAATTACATTGGAATTTTTTGCTATTGAGTTGGAGTCGCTTGTGTATTTTTGGTGTTAACCTCATGTCAGAAACATGATTTGCAAGCATTTTTTTCCTTTTCAAGATTGATTTGGGATCTTTTGTGGTTCCGTACAAATTTTAGGGTTGATTCTTCTACTTATATGAAAAACGCCTTTGGTGGGGCACCTGGGTGGCTCAGTTGGTTAAGCCTCTCTCTGCCTTTAGCTCAGGTCATGATCCCAGAGTCCCAGGATAGAGCCCCACTTGTGCTCACACCACGCTCGCGCTCTCAAATGTTTAAAAAAAGAAAACACCTTTGGAATTCTGATAGGGATTACATTGAGTTTGTCTATTGCTTGGGGTAATGGGGGTATTTTAACTATTTTTCCAAATATCGTTTCATTTTGTGTCTTCAGTCTTTTTCTCATCAGTATCTTACGGTAAGTGTCCAGGTTTTTTATCTTTGGTTAAATCTATTTCTAGGTATTTTATATTTGTTGATGTTTTGTAAATAGGAAGATAGCATGTCTTCTGTTCAGCATTCATCGGTGCAAAAAACAAAGCCATGTTACGACTTGGGGTATTGGGAAAGGTAGAGTGTATTTCTCCATTTTGATCCTATCTCTTTCCCATCAACTGTGCTAGGAAAACTGTCACTTTTTCACAGTCATGGAGCTTTCTCTGGGAGCAAGGGGTCATGATGCCAAGAATATTGGAAGTGCCCAGTAATAACGGAGATTGCTTGAATTGTTTTGCTATAATTAAAGATAATGGCCACTTCATAACAAGTGAAATACCCTCTTTAAGGGGGTGGGGATAGTTGGGTTTTACCCCAGTGACAGTGTGATTAGCTGTGAGCCTTTGTGGTAATCACAGTGAGTATGAGCCTTTGGGCCAGGGTTTACCCCCAGGATCACAAGGGCAGTCCAGCATGGAGTGGTCTGGAGCTGTGCTGTGGGCACGGTGCAAGACCTCCTGTGCCTGGGGCTGCTGCGGAAAAAGTCAGAAGCTGACATCTGCTGAGTTCTCTTTTGCCATGCATTGTTAGCACATCCACACCATAATTTTTTTAGTGAAAACCACAGAATGATAAAGTGAATGACGATATTCAACTTAAACATGTGCGCAGCCTGTGAGTTTTCTCAGGTCTAGAAGCTGGTACTGCCAGTCCAGTGTTACCACTAAGGAAGGTGGTTTAGCCTCAGATTTGACTAGTAGGGCTTCCCCAACTCCAGCAGGTTAGCTCTTGAAGCTCTGTGCTTCATTGTGGGAGTTAAGCAACAGTTGCACAGAGTCTTGCAGGGAAACATTAAGTCCTTTTCTGGGGATTGTCTCATTACTCTCCTGACACCTTCAAGGAAAGTTCTCCTTCTTCCAGATGAGAACAGAGGTGTGTGTGGTCACTTGTCCTCTTTGGTAAGAGTGTGGCCATAGTGACCTGCCTTAGGGTTGTGGGGGGATTGCAAGAGTCACAGTGGCCATACATTGATTTCATGATAACGGAGCTCCTTAAGAGGTGGGGGATTCGAACCGAAGAAGTCTGAAGTGAGCCAGACACCTCAGTCTGTACTTCCTTCTCTCTTACCAGGTAATGCACTGTTGCGGCGACTAGTGCGCATTGGAGTGCTGGATGAGGGCAAGATGAAGCTGGATTACATCCTGGGCCTGAAGATCGAGGATTTCTTGGAGAGGCGCCTGCAGACCCAGGTCTTCAAGCTGGGCTTGGCCAAGTCGATCCACCACGCCCGTGTGCTGATCCGCCAGCGCCATATCAGGTAACGCCTCTAATGGGCTCCCTGAGTCTGTCTTCTGCCCCATCCCCCATGTTAAGTTTGCTGTCCTTACCTCCTATGCAGCCCTTGGAGGTGACAGGTGTGAACACACCTTGAGGGTACAGATTGACCCCTGAAAACAGCTCATGGGGTGCTGGGGACAGCCTCATTCCCCACCCTGTAGCCCAGCGCAAGCGTCACTGCGGCCTGAGCCGTACACCTTGCGAAGGCTTCTTCAGGCATACAGGCAACCAGACAGGTAACCACTCGGTGTGCCCAGTTGAGAGAAGTTGTTGGGCCTCAGCTGATGTGGGTGGGTTTGTGGATTCAGCTGTCTGTTTTCGCACACTGTCATTGTTAACTTGGCGAGTGGACTACAGCCCGTGGTCTGATACTCAAGTGCTGGGAGAACAGGAGTCCAGCTGGCTTGGGGGGCAGATGGGTCTTTCATCTGGGTGCTCGATTCGCCCTTTTTCAGATTTTGTAGAACGGAGTCTCAGCTGCCTCAAGGACAGGGAGGCTGCTCCTTAGAGTAAAACCCTGTGTCTGGCACTTTGAGACTCAGACCCTGGAATTACTGGCTGCCACCAGCTCGCCCTCCTTACTTTGTGGCCTGGTGTGAGTTGAGTGTTGCTCTAGAGCTCTCCAGAACACATGGGTGTTGGAGGGTCAGGAACTCCTTTCTGGTTGGTATCGCTGCAGCACCAACCCTGTCAAGTCCAAGCAGAGAGCAGCAGTGTCTCCTCCCACTGGGACCTGTTCTCCCGCCCCCTCCCCTGCCCTCACCTGCCCTCCCCTGCCGTCCCCTCTCCAGGGTCCGAAAGCAGGTGGTGAACATCCCGTCCTTCATTGTCCGTCTGGATTCCCAGAAGCACATTGACTTCTCCCTGCGTTCTCCGTATGGGGGCGGCCGCCCAGGCCGTGTGAAGAGGAAGAATGCCAAGAAAGGCCAGGGCGGGGCTGGAGCTGGCGATGACGAAGAGGAGGATTGAGCCCACCCTTCCATCCCCTCAGGGCGTGAACTGTCTAGTTTCCCAGTCAGATAATAAAACAGTCAACCCTTTGGAACTGGTGTTTATTGGTGTGTGTGTCTCCCTCCCTGCTCTGAACGTACATACAGCTTCTGGTGGGAAGAGGCACAGGCCGGATCCTTGACCAGGTTCCGTCCAGCTAGTTCACACCTCTGGTCCTTGCCTGCTTAGAGGGGCCTGACGAGCCTACCAGCTGGTGTCCTTGCTGCTTGGGGCAGGGGTGCAATCGTGAGCAGCACAAACATACAGCAGTTATTTCAGTGGGGACACCGGTGTTAGGGGAAGTTCTCAAGCCAGCTGTTGGCATGGGGGTGGAGAGATTCCTTTCCAGGCAGAGGAAGTAGCAAATGGAGGGTCAGCCCAGTGTCCCTAGCCCTTTGAACCTTGACCCTGGCAAAAAGAAGTCAGGGTTAAGGTTGGCAGGAGCTGAATGCTGAGCCTTGGGTTGCCGGTGAGGATGGACTAGTTGAATTGGGGTTTGCTGGGGAGCACTGAACAGGAAGGACAAGCTGGTTTAAAGCTTACTGGTGTGATGGGAAAGGGGCAGCTGAGGCACCCTGCTCCCCTCCCCCTGCATCTGGAGTTTCTGAACACAAGGTCAGGAGGGAGAGCAGCTTCCCTTTTCTCTGCCTTGTTGAGAGCTGCACCTGGCAGAGGAAGGGGCTTGGTCTCAATGAAACCGGAAGCCCTGGCATTGAGCAACCCCTCGGGCTGCAGCATTGCTCATGAGTGATCTTTTGAGGCCTTGGGCTCTGAGGTCAGTTGAAAGTGCCCAGCTTCAGTGTGATGGCAGCCGGTACTGCAAAGCCTCCAGAAGGTCCCCAGTTCTTGCAGCTTAGTGCTGGGTTCCCCCTGACACCACAAGGTTGCCACTAGGTAATTAAAGGTCTTGGCGTTTCTCAGGGATCCTCCTAGGCACAGTAAGATCAGCTGTGCCATGATGGGAATTCAGGAAGCAATCAACTTCCACAAGGTCCCAGGAGTTGCTGCTGGTCTTTGTCCTGCCTCCAGGCTCCTTAGGTAGCACCCACTGTGGGCAGCTATTGTGCCTTCCAGGATCCCTGCAGGGAGCCTTGCAGACCCCTGGAGTGGCCGTCTGGGTCCTTCCTGGGCTAGCGGATGGCCAGAGAAGCATACGCATTGGGCTCATCTGGGGGCTCCCCTGGTTGGGAGGAAGGGGGTGCACCTGTCACCTGTGTGAGGGTCAAGTAGTTCAGCTGGGCATAGGTCACATCTTGAGGGTCTTCAGATCCCGCAGCCTGGAACTGGGGGAAAGGAAAGGCACGTGGCTGGGGAGGGGAGGATGCACTCCCTGGGGGTCTAAGGACCTTGCTAGACAGGAGTGGCCTTGAGCCAACTCTTGCCCTCCCTCAGTGTATCTGGGGAGGAGGGATGTGAATTGGAAATGCCTGTGGTGTAGACACGGAGCGGGCACGTGGGTAGTTGGCCATGGGAATCGTGCTGGGCGAGGTCAAGGCTGGAGGCAGGAATTGGGGTGGGCCATCAACGTGGAGGGACAGGCAGACCCAGGGCCCCCTGCAAGGGGGCTCAGCTGGGCCAGCTCGTTGGCCAGGGTGAACTGCGTGGACCTGCCACAGGTTTTTGGGGAAACAGGAAGGAGAAGGCTGAGTGAGGCTGCAGGACCACTGTGTGTGGAGTTGAGGAGGCGCCTTCTCTGGGCCTCCACAGGCCCAGGGCGTGGGTCAGCCCCGCTGTGCAGGGCACACACCGCTCAGCCCTAACCTCCAGCTCCGCCCACTCGAGTGCCCCAGCAGCTGGAGACCAGAAGAGGCCCAGGGGAGTGGGCTGGCCGCAGCACAGAGAGTGGTGGGCTTCCGGAAGGGAGAGGCCTGCTGCTGGGCGCAGAGTCCACTGGGTTGACCACGTGAGCAGGGGGGCAAGGATGTCAGGAGCACAGGGAGCTCACCTGGCTGTCCAGCTGTCTGTCTTCCTCAGGCAGTGTGTCTTCCATGACAGCATCTGGTGGGGACAAAACAAGGTGGCCCCCTCTCTTGCCAAGATCCCCTGAGATCTCACATGGCAGGAGCCCAGAGAGGGTCAGTGATGTTACAAAGCCACACGGAGTCAGGTGCTACGCTATCCCCCGCCTGCACCGCCCACCCGCATCTCTGGGCCCGCCTCCTCCCTCCCCCAGGGCGGCCCCGCGCTTCCCCTTACACAAGGACTCCTCCTGGGCAGTGGCGGCCGGACCGGGCCTGGGGAGGAGACGGGGGAGTTAGCGGCAGTGAGGGGCCACTGGCTGGCAGGAGTCGGGGTCTTGGGGTGGTCTTACCTCCCGTGCAGGCCCCTGTCCTCAGACACCTCCGCTGACACTGCTGTAGGAAGTTGGAAATCTGCCTCAGGCTCCCCGCCACCATCCCCGAACCGTCCAGGGCCTGCCTTAAGCTGAGGCTCTGTATGATCCCCACCCATCCCCACGTACAAGTCAAGAGAAAGCAGTTCTGAACAATGAAAAACAAAGCTTGTATGTGTTTTCAAACATTTCATAAGTTCGAAAAGCCAAAAGGATAAAATATTTACATGTATGTTCACATGTACCCTTCTTTCTAGGGTTTCTCACTGGGAGATGCTGGAGTCTTTTTACACGGCCTTTCCCACCTCTCCGGCTTCCCTCTCTGGCTGGTGTTCTGAGCCCACCCTCGGTCGGCCCACGGGGCAGCCACCACGCCCTGGGGCCCGTCACCCCCTCCCCTTCTCACCTGGCTTCCTGCCTCTGCCCCGACGCCGGTGTCGGACCAGGAGGAGGCCGAGGAGGCCGAGCAGCAGGACGAAGGCCACCGAGACCCCGATGAGGACGTACAGGTACCAGTGGGGACCTGGGGCAGGAGCCACACCATGAAGGAGCCAGTGATGCCATTTAACTGAGCACCTGCTGTGTGCCAGGCACCTGCTGGGCTCTGTGCATTCACCTCTGACCCTGTCAGTGATCACGCAGCAGGGGATTGCCGCCCATCCCGCCCACTCCACAGACAAGAAACTGAGGCACAGAGGGGTCATGCACGTGTCTCAGGTCGCCCAGCGTGGGGGCGGCAGGGCTGGGGCTGGAACCAGGGCTGTGGGTTCCCTTGTAGGATTTGAGGTTTTTTTCTTGCTGCCCCCTTACCCTCCAGGCAGAATACCTGAGTGGAGACCTGTCCACCAAACCCAAGCCCAGACCCGTCTCCCCGACTGCACAGGCCTGACCCCCCACAGGGGCGTGTGTGGGCCTGGAGTGTGTATATGGGTGAGGGCAGGAGGGAGGGCTCTGCCTCTCCAGAGATCCAAGAAGGCCCATGCTGAGGCTTTCACCGAAAACTCACAGCGGCCCTGAGGGAGGTGGCGGGAGGCCTGTTGTGCAGACAGTGAGCCTGGGTCACCGAGAGGGACATGACTTGTCCAAGAGCCCACAGCTGGGAAGTAGCAGAGCTGGGGTCTGATCGTGGGGGTGTGACTTCCAAGGCTTGTTCTTGCCCTGACTCCCCAGATGCTCTCAGGCTGGGCCCCCTTACCTTCTGTGAAGGTGAACTCAGACGCCTCCTGGTTGTGCCTACTCCCCCGCCCCGCACGGGGATGGGGCCACCTTCTTGCAGGTGAGGGGCAGGGGCTACGTGCTCCCAACTTCAGGGTGCTCCTCCCCCCACTGGGCGCCACCCTCTCCCTCTGCCATGACCACACCACCTGCCACCTGGCCCAGGCTCAGAGCCCCCAGGGCCCCGTGGTTACCCCAGACACAAGCCATGCCACAGAAGATGACCTTCTGTGACCCCCTCTCACTCCCATTCCCTGAGAACAGGTCCCTGAGCTGACCATGAGGACAAAAATGGGACAGGGCTGGGCTCCTCACCTGAGACCAGGAGCTCCAGGGGGTCACTGGGCTGTGACAACAGGTAGGGAGAGTTGCTGTGTGAGCTGTAGCACCTGTAGGTCCCCTCGTGGTCTGAGGTCACAGGACTCAGGGTGAACTTGACCTGGTTAGGTATCGCTGTGTCCTGCAGATGAAGGACCTGGGGAGGAGCCAGGGACCCCTCCTTGGACAGGTGGAAGCTATCAAACCAGACCTCAGAGCGACACTGCAGAGTCACGTTCTCTCCCCAGGACACTGAAGGCCCTGGCTGGGCTGAGAGGGTCGGTTTCTCATACATTCCTGGGGGAGAGCAAGGTCGTGACGTGTAGAGCCACCCCTCCCCACACGCCCTTGACCCTGAGCTCGGGACCACCATCCTCTCTCCAGAGACTCTCTGTGGGGCCCCCTCTCAGCACCTCTTGTCTCTCTGAGTGGGCGTCCTTTATCTCCATGGCCCTCACTGTCCCTCTCTCAGGCCCTGTCTCTAGACCACGTCTCCATATCAGCCTGTGCTCCTGACCCTTTCCCTGGACCCCATCACCCAGGGGCAACCGTGTTCCCAGGCCCTGAGTCGGGACGTGGGGCCGGGGGCTCCTCACCTGTGATCAGGACGTCCAGAGGGGCACTGGGTGCCGACCACGTGGAGGAGAGCTTGTGTCCACAGTAGCATCTGTATCGGCCCCCGTGGGAGCGGCTCACAGGGCCCAGGGTGAAGTTGGGGCTGGGTTGCCCGTCTAGACACTGGGGAGCTCTGAGCTCCTCATCCTTGGTCAGAGCGAATCTGTCAAAGCCAGTCTCTGAGCGACACAGGAGGCTCAGGCTGTCTCCAGACTGCACCAGGGGGCCCGGCTGGGCCGAGAGGGAGGGCTCCCTGTAGACACCTGGACAGAAGGGGACAGTGGTACTGAGGGGACTCACACCCAACTTTGGCCCAGGGCCTGCCGTGAGGCTCGTATGGGTCCCTCCCAAGGCCTCCCACCTGTGGGTCTGGCCCCAGGACGACCTTGTCACCCACCCCCCATCAACCCCAGGGCTCCACTGGGCATATGGCTTAGGTCAGTCATCTGGGCCCAGGAGGTAGATGGGGTGAAGCAGGGGCCCCCTCACCTGTGACCTGAAGGTGCAGAGGGTTACTGGGCTGTGACCACAAATATGGGTACGATTCGGGAGAAATGTAGCATCTGTAGGTCCCCCCATGGGAGGTGTTCACAGGGCCCACAAGGAAGACTGCCTGGTACCGCTTCCGACGGAACGTCAACTCCAGGTATTGGGGCACATCAGCTCCCCCCTCCTTCAGCAGATGGAATGACCCCCGTGGCCACGGTGAGCTACAGGAGAGGGACACATTCCCTCCCGAGGCCACCACAAGGGTTGGGTTGGCTGAGAAGGAGGGTGCATCATACACTCCTGAGAGAGAAGGAAGGAGCTGTTATAGGGGCCATCAACCCATGTACCCCATGGACTGTGGACTGTGAGCAAGGGGTCCCCCTGAGGCCACACTCCATTCTCTTCTGCCTGGAGGAGGGCCCCCAGGGGGAGGGGACCAGCTCCTGCCCTCACCTGTCACCACCAGGGTCAGGAGGTCACTCCCCTGTGACCAGCTCTTCCCTCTCTGATATGCACACTGGTATTTCCCTGAATTGTGTGAGCTCATGGATGCAAAGGAGACACTGGCCCTGTTGCTGGAATCCTGTGAGGTCTTCATGGGCCAGGATCCATGGACACTCTCTTTATACAGATAGTAGACATCAGCCTGCAGAGACGCCTGACACCAGATGGTCAGAGGGCTCCCCTTGGTGACCATGGGGCCAGGATCAGCCCAGATGGAGGGTTTGGGGAGGGTCCCTGGAAAGGAATCAGATGGAGTTGCAAGGGTACCCTTCTCTCTTCAGTTTCCCACCTGTCGCCCCAAGGCCCTTCCCACACCGGTCACCATCAGCCCTGACCCTCTGCACCCTCCAGCTGCCCAGGGGGTTGTTGGGCAGAAGCAGGAGGTCTGGGGAGGACTTACCTGTCCATGCCTGGTCCCACAGGCCCTGACACAGCCCTGGAAGAGAGTTCCTGTGAGTGCGTCCCCCACCCACACGTAGCTGCTCCAGGCCTGGTTTGGGCCCCTGGGTACTGGGGTCACATCTGGGGCTGAGCACACTCCTTCCCCCAGAAGTTCTGCCCCCACTGATCCTCCACAGTCCTGAGATCTCCCAGGGACCAGGACCTGGGGGCTGGGGGGGAGGGCAACCCCATCCCTCCTCGTTTCCAGAAAGCTCACCAAGGTAGAGAAGGGCAGTGGGGGTCAGGGTCCCAGCGCTGCCTCCCATGGTCCTCAGCCGTGCAGACAGCTTATAAAGTCCTCAGAGTGTGATGGACGGACAGATGCACAGGGTGTGACCCAGCCCAGGCCCCTTGTTGCTGGTCACGTGTCCCGGATGGATGGCCTCACAGGAAGGAGGAGAGCCCCCCCAGGGCCTCGCTCTGCTCTCCCTGAAGGGTGACATGAGAGCAGCAGGTCCTGGGACTGTTCAAAGCAGATGTGAGTCTCCCCAGACCACACTCACTCCGCCTCCTCCCCACCAAGCCCAAGTCCAGAGGACAGCACCGGTCCCCGCACGTGAAGCTTGGGGAGGTAGGGCAGGGTCTGGGAGCCAGCCCACTTTCAGTTCCACTTCTGCCCCTTACTCACACAGAGGCTGTGTGACCTGGGCTGTGACACTTCCCTTTCCTGAGCTTCTGTAAATGCAAATTTTCGTCCTTCCTTCCACCACACTGACAATCAGCCAGTGATTAGTGAGCAGTGACCGCATCCAGTCATGGCACCAGGCACTGGAGATTCACTGGTGAGGGGGCAGACTCGTTCCTTCCCTGGATGCATGGGGCTGTGATTAGTGATAACAGACAATATAAATATTTAGGTGGGAAACAATTCTATTATAGTCTTATAAGACTCTTCCAAGTTGGAAGAAAAAAGAAAACGGAATCATGAGAATCATAATGTGTAGACATCACACAGTCTGGGTCCTAGTGGTGAAGGGTCCTTCTGGGCAGTGGAGTGATGGAAGGCAGGAGCTGGGGTTTAGCACAGAGATAGGAGTGGGGAGCATCCTCAACCAGAAAGATTGGAGCTGTTCTCAGAACTGAGAGCAATCAGGAAGCCAGGGCCTTGTCACACAGGATTTTGAGCATCATGCAAACATTTGGGATTTCTACTTTAAGGCAATGGGAAGATTTTAACCAGCAGACAGTCAAACAAATTTCTGTCTGGAGAAGACTAACGCTGTAGGAAATACAATTAGTAGTCAAACCCCAGCATTTGTCTGGTCCCTGGGTGGTGTGTTGATCACTAATTATGCTGTGTATGTAGTTTTCTCACTTAAGTCTTACCTGAACCTATCACACAAAACACATGTACGGTTGAGCAGAACGAGCCAGGATGGTAGGTTGGAGAGGAGTTAACCAGGTTCAGATTGGCTGAGGGGACAGCCCGAGAGAAGGCATGGAATTGTTAATAGCTCAGTTTGTGTTGCTTGGGGAGGTGTTTGGGTTGGAGTGTAAGTTGTGTTTGCTGGGGCTGGTGGGTTTAGTTCTAGTCTGATGGTCATAGCCTTGAAGATGAGATGGTACAACTTAGATCTTTCTGCAGCAGAGTGCGGGAGGGTTTTGAGTCTCCCACAGGATCAGACCAGCCTGGTGATTAAAAGGATCCTCTGGAGGTGGTGGAGGAATAAACTGGGGAGAGGAGGAGCAGTGGGCAGGCTGACAAGCTGATGCACACAGGCTTCTTGAGTTCTTGTGATGGAGTGGACGTTAAGAGGGTCTCAGGGGCCTGGCGGTGTGTATCCGGTGAGTGGACATGAGCACCGGAGCACGAGGCTGTTCCACCCTCTGTCTGGTGCCTGGAGGAGCCAGTGGGGCCACCCCAGGAGGATGACCCAGGGAGAGGCAGGCAGTGGGAGGTGCTGTGAAGACAGATTGTCATTTCTCAGAAGGAAGCACGGCCCTTCCTCCTGCCCGGGGATTGTGGATTTTCTTTGCCCCCCCAACACTTCCCTTCACTGACTTCCTTGTTTCTGTAAGTCAGCGCCATCTTTCTCTTCATCACTCCTTCTAAACCTCTGATTCATTTCTGCCTCCTCAGGGCCCCGTCCTCCCCTGGGCGGAGCTCTCCATCCCATACTGTGAATTCCTTCTCCAGGCACGGGGTTAAGAGCCCGGGTTGGAGGCAATTCAGAGATCGAATTGAAGTTAGAGCTGAAACACTCTTTAGTGTCATTCTTTAGCAGATACTTCCCCTTTCTGAGTCTCCTGTTCCTCATAGTGACAACATAGCGGCCTCTCCCGTCAGGGTTGCTGTGGTGCCTCAGGATTGCTGTGGTCCGGGGTGGTTTCATATGTGGCTTGTAGGCATTGAGATGCCCGCAGTGTCAGAGTTCATATCACAGGGTCAATTGAAGGCCACAGCCAACATCCACTCCAAGCACACAGAAATGCCAGATAAAGATTTGTAAGATACATGGCCACAGTTAAATTAGAGTAACTAAAGTGCCAGAAATGCAGAGTGACTCCCTAGACATAAGCAGAGACCAACACTGAGTGGGCTTGGTCATGGGTCCCAGAGATGGGCCCCAGGATCTGGTTTACTGTGTATGTATGGAGACAGGTGGCAAAGCTCCAGAGGAGACAGGGTTCCAGGTATAAGGTTGGGAGCTCTGAGCCTGCTGCCTGTCTGAACAGGGACTGCAATATCTCCACTCCCCGATCTGAGGTTACACCCAGAATTCAGCTCCTTTCTCCAGGTGTGAGTGAAAAATATTCAGTGCAATATGGGCAGGTATCAGTGTAGTGTGGAGCTCAATTTTGAATACTCCATGCATTGCTGGCACCCTGAGTTTGGAACACCTACCCATTGTGAGTCTGAAGCAATTGCAAGCTAGTCACTTGTTTAGGACTTCACAATACAGGAGAATGGGGGTGATAACTTCTGTGAAGGGTTAGCTCAGTGGCAAAATGACCAAGTGTATGCGATCAGCTATGCCATGAAAAACAGAGTACAGACCCAGTCACTGTGGGAATTCCCAACAAAGACGAGGGAGATAAATTGAAAATCGGGAAGAGATTTAAAATTAAGTATGCTTTAAATCTTCAAACAGAAGATGTGACATTCACGATACAAGAAGAGTTTAGTGGAAAAAGGGTGCTAAGGAAATTTCATAGATAAAAACTCATTAATTGAATAAAAGGATTCAAAAGATCTATTCCATAATAGACATTAGATAACTGATCAGAAAACTGGGGACTTGGAACATGAAACTCAGGAAGTATCCCAGAATGCAGCTGAACATCATGAAAATAGAAACCAAAAAGATAAAATCTGACACATGGAGAATAGAATAACTAAGTCCCAAGACACATTTGTCCTTCATTTTAGTGGAAGAAATGAGAGAATGATCAAGTGACAGCAATTAGGTATTGTTGTTAAGGGTTTTTTGGAAGTGAAACCAGAGAAATGGTCAGCATGGGCTATGAAAGCTGAACTGTTACTGGGAGCTACATCCTCGAAAGCAGGTCAAAATGTCAGCTAGTGGGATGCCTGGGTGGTTCAGTTGGTTAAGCGTCTGCCTTTGGCTCAGATCATGATCCCAGGGTTCTGGGATCAAGCCCTGTATTGGGCCCCTGCTCAGCAGGGAGCCTGCTTCTCCCTCTGCCTCTGCCCCTGCTTGTGCTCTCTCTGACAAATAAATAAAATCTTAAAAAAAAAAAAAAGTGTACCTACCCAGGTTGACAGCCTGCTCAAACAAACAAAAATCCACATTCCCCAGAAGATTTTATCAGAACCCAGTGTCTTCTAATGTAATATTCAAAGAAACAGGAAAGTCTCAGTAACACTCAAAGGAAAAAATAATCAACAAACACCAACCCTGAGTTCACCAACAGTTTAAAGCCATTTTTTAAAAGATTTATTTATTTATTTTGGGGGGAGGGGCAAAAGGAGAGAGAGAGAGATCTCAAGCAGACTCCCTGCTGAGTTTGGAGCCCAATGTGCAGCTCCATCTTATGACGCTGAGATCATGACCTGAACCAAAATCAAGAGTCACTTGCCTAACTGACTGGGCCACCCAGGTGCCCCAAAGCCATTTTTATAATCAAGCTTCATGAAATAAAGACAAACACTCTTGAAATAAATGGAAAAAATAGACGTCTCTCAGCAAAGAAATTATAAGAGGGGGGAAAAAAGGAAATTTTAGAACTGAAAAGTTCAGTAACTGAAATTAAAAGTTCCTGTGTCTAATGACAGAATGAAGATGACAGAAGCAAGAGTCAGTGAACTTGAAAACAGAACAAGGGAAATTACAATCTGAGCAGTAGAGAAAAAAAGATTTTTAAAAATGAACACAGGGGTGCCTGGGTGGCTCAGATGGTTAAGCGTCTGTCTTCGGCTCAGGTCCTGGTCCCGGGGTCCTGGGATGGAGCCCCATATCGGGCTCCTGGCTCGGTGGGAAGCCTGCTTCTCCCTCTCCCTCTGCCTCTCCCCCCGCTCAGGCTTTCTCTCTCTCTCTCTATCTCTGGGTCTCAAATGAATAATTAAAATCTTAAAAAAAAGAAATAAAAATGAACACAGATTGAGGGATTTGTGAGACAATTTATATAATTGATCTGCCAGCAAAAGGAGAATGCTATCAGTGAAGAAAAAAAGTTTGAAGAAATAAATGTCCATTTTACAGATTTGTTGAAAGTCATACGTTTACATGTCCAAGATGCTCAGCAAATGAAAAATAGGATAAGCTTTAAAAACCATGCCCACCTACGTCATAATTAACCTAGTCAAAACCAAAAAAGAAAAAAAATAGAGAAAATGCCACATTACGTAAAGAGGGAAAACAATTTGGGTGATTACAGATTTCACATCAGAAATCATCCTAGTGGGGCACCTGGGTGGCTCAGTCGTTAAGTGTCTGCCTTTGGCTCAGGTCATGATCCCAGGGTCCTGGGATCGAGCCCCACATCGGGCTCCCTGCTCAGCGGGAAGCCTGCTTCTCCCTCTCCTTCTGGCTGCTGATCCCCCTGCTTGTGCTTGTGCTCTCTCTCTCTCAAATAAAATTTTAAAAATCTTGAAAAAAAAGAAAAGAAATCATCCTGGCCAGAAGATTTTTTTTTTTTTGATGTTATGTTAGTGTGAGAGCCAACCTCGAATCTTTCTGGATATATTGTTCAGGAATGGAAGCAAAATAAAGTCATTCTTAGAGGAAGGAACATGGGGAGAATTTGTTGCCAGCAGCTCTGCTCTACCAGAAATGATAAGGTAAGTCTTCAGACAGAAAGGAATTAATTCTAGAGGGAAACTGGGAAGTTCAAGAAAAAGGGAAGAGCAAAAAAGGGAATTAAGTAAATGTAATAGCATACGTCTCTCCTCTTACGTTCATTAAAATATGTAAGGCTGTTGAAAGCAAAACCGTTAAGGTCTGGTGGGGTTTGAATATATGTAGATATAATGCAGACGACACCTACAACATAAGGGAGTGAGGGCAAAGGCCCTATACAGTTGTAAGGCTTCTATTTTTTCTGAAAGAGGTGAAATATTAACTCTATGTAGACTCTGAAATTAGGCGTGTATAATACCTACAGTAGCCATTTTAAAAACAACATATAAAGAGTTATAGTTAAAACACCAATAGATAGGGGAGTCTGGGAAATTCAGTTGGTTAAGCATCCAACTCTTGATTTCAGCTCAGGTCATGATCTCAGGGTCATGAGGTCAAGCCCTGTGTTGGGCTCTACACTGGGCATGGAGCCTGCCTGAGATGCTCTCTCCCTCTCCTTTGGCCCCTCCCCCCTCAAAAAAAAGACACCAATAAATTAAAATGGAATACTTAAAAATATTCCGAAAAGCAAAAGAAGGCAGGAGAGGGAAAACTGAAGAACAAACAATAAGAGGGGGACAAACAGAAAGCAAACAATAAGATGGTATAAACCTAAAATCAACTTTATCAGTAATTATATTAAATGTAAACGGGGAAATCACAATTAAATAGCAGAGATCATAGGACTGGATTAACACCACCAAGACCCAACGATGTGCAGTCTACAGGAGGTAAAGATAAAAAATATATTCTGCAAACATCAATCAAAAGAAAGCTAAAGTGGCTGTGTTAATTGCCTATGGCTGCTGTAACAAATTATTGTAAACTTGGTGACTTTCAACAACAAAGATTTATTGTCTTACAGTTCTGGGGGTCACAAATACAAAATCACTGGGCTAACGCTGAAGTGTCAGCAGGGCTGCTTGCTTTTGGTAACTCTGTAGTGAGAATCTGTTCCCTTGCCTTTTCAGCTTCCAGAGGCTGCCTGCAGCATATGGCTCCTGACCCCTTCCTTCCATCACTGCAGCCTCTTGATTCCGTCCTTACATCCCCTACCATTGACTCTCACCCTTTGGTCTCCCTCTAATAAGAAGCCTGTGAATACACTGGGCTCACCTAGATAATCAGGGTAGTGTTCCCATCTCAAGCTACTTAGTCACATTTACAAAGTCCTCTTGGCCTGTAAGGTAACATTCTCACAGGTTTCAGGGATTAGGGCATGGACACCTTTGGGAATTAGGAGGAAGTGGCAGCTTTCTATCTACCACAGTGGCCATACTGTCCAAGACAGTATGGCAAAAGATACCAGATCAAGTAGGCTTTTGAATAAGAAAGTTATCAGAGATTAAAAAAAGAAAAAGAGTCAATTCACCAAGAAAACAGTAATCCTAAATGTGTATGCACAAAACCACAGAGCTTCAAAATACATAAAGCAAAAACTGTCAGAAATGGAAGGACAAATAGGCAAATCAACAGTTATGGTCACAGACTTTGACACTCCTCTCTTGGTAATTGATAGAGCAAATAGCAAATCAGCAAGGATATAGAAAACCCTAACTATGCTATCCACTGACTCAACCTAATTGACACACACAGAGCAGCACCCAATCAACAGCAAAAAACACAGTCTCTTCAAGCTAGCGT
Organism: Callorhinus ursinus; assembly: GCF_003265705.2. Classification (NCBI taxonomy): domain Eukaryota; kingdom Metazoa; phylum Chordata; class Mammalia; order Carnivora; family Otariidae; genus Callorhinus; species Callorhinus ursinus. The sequence continues at coordinate 31,518 of NW_027397163.1, forward strand.
GGAATGTTGGCCAACATAGTTCATATCCTTGGTTACAAAACAAAGCTTAAGGGAGGGATGGGGTGGCTGGGTGATAGACATTGGGGAGGGTATGTGCTATGGTGAGCGCTGTGAATTGTGCAAGACTGTTGAATCACAGATCTGTACCTCTGAAACAAATAATGCAACATATGTTAAGAAAAAAGAAAAAGAAGAAGATAGCAGGAGGGGAAGAATGAAGGGGAGTAAGTCAGAGGGGGAGACGAACCAGGAGAGACGATGGACTCTGAAAAACAAACCGAGGGTTCTAGAGGGGAGGAGGGTGGGAGGGTTGGGTTAGCCTGGTGATGGGTATTAAAGAGGGCACATTCTGCGTGGAGCACTGGGTGTTATGCACAAACAATGAATCATGGAACACTACATCAAAAACCAATGATGTAATGTATGGTGATTAACATAACAATAAAAAATTAAAAACAAAACAAAGCTTAACATTCAAAAGAGTTAATATCCTATATTGCTTCTTTTCACACCCTAATGGAATTAAAGTTAAAATCTATTACTAGAAAGATAACCTGGAACATCTTCAGCTATTTGGAAATTAAACAACACACTTCTCAATAATTCATGGGGCAAAGAGGAGCTCAAGGAAAATTGGAAAATATTTTAAACTGAATGAAAATGAAAACAGCATTCTAAACTTTGTGGGATGAAGCTAACATGTGCTTGGGGGAAAGTTGGAGCAGCATATTCATATAAATATGAATAACATATTAAAAAAAGTTTCTAGTCACCTACACTTCCATCATAAGACACAAGAAAAAGAGCAACTCACCCCAAACTGAGCATGATAAAGGGCAGAAAACAATGAAACCAAAAACAGAAAAACAATAACAAAAATCAATGAAACCCACTGCTGATTCTTTAATAAGACCAAAAAAGTTGCCAATGCCTAGCGAGGCTAATCATGGAAAAAAGGAAGACAAACTTGCCAACATCTGGAATGAATGACAGAATATCACTACAAACCACACTGACATTAATAGGACCTAAGAGAACACTACAAACTCTGTGCCCCAAAATTTGGCAACTTGAATGGTCCAACTCATTTTATTTTAGTATAGTTGACACACAATATTACATTAATTTTAGGTGTATAACTTAGTGATTTGACAAGTTTATACCTTATGCTATGCTCACCAAAAGTGTAGCTATCACCTGTCCCATCACATCGCTATTACAGTATCATTGACCATATGTCCTATGCTGTGCCTTTTATTCCTGTGACTTACTCATTCCATAACTGGAATCCAGTATCTCCCATTCCCCTTTACCCATTTTGCCTATCCCTGCTCCCCTCTGGCAACCATCAATTTGTTCTCTGTATTTATAGGTCTGATTCTGCTTTTCATTTGTTTGTTTTTAAATTCTGCTTATAAGTGGAATCATATGGTATTTGTCTTTCTCAGTCTGACTTATTTCACTTAGCATAATAGCCTCGAGGTCCACCCTTGAATGGACCAACTCCTGAAAGACACAAACTACCAAGACTCATTCAAGAAGAAATAACCTTAATATTCTTTAAAATATTAAATTGCATTTGTAGTTAAAACACCGTTCCAACAAAGAAAACTCCCAGCGACAATGTTCTCACTAGAACAAACCACTGAACATTTGGTGAAAAAACACAATTCTACACAATCTTTTTCAGAAAGTAGAAGAGAAAAGAAAACTTTGCAACAATTTTATGAGCAAGCATTACTCCAAATTCAAATCAGACAAAGACAGTACCAGGAAAGAAAGCTGCAGACCAATATCCTTCAAAAACATAAATGCAAAAATCCTCACCAAAATATTGGTAAATAAAAACCAATATCCAAGTGTGAGTTATCCCCAGATGACAGGTTAGTTCACCATCTGAAAATCAATAAAGGTAATCCACCGTTTTATTTTTTTATTTATTTTTTAAATTTTATTATGTTATGTTAGTCACCATACAATACATCATTAGTTTTTGATGTGATGATCCATGATCCATTGTTTTCGTATAACACCCTGTGCTCCATGCAGTACATGCCCTCCTTAATACCCATCACCGGGCTAACCCATCGCCCCTCCCACCTCCCCTCTAGAGCCCTCAGTTGGTTTCTCAGAGTCCATAGTCTCTCATGGTTCATCTCTCCCTCCGATCTCCCCCCTTCATTTTTCCCTTCCTTCTCCTAATGTCCTCCTTGCTATTCCTTATGTTCCACAAATAAGTGAAACCATGTGATAATTGACTTTCTCTGCTTGACTTATTTCACTTAGCATAATCTCCTCCAGTCCCATCCATGTTGATGTAAAAGTTGGGTATTCATCCTTTCTGACGGCTGAATAATATTCCATTGTATACGTGGACCACATCTTTATCCATTCATCTGTTGCAGGGCATCTCAGTTCCTTCAAACCGTTTGGCTATTGCAGACATTGCTGCTATGAACATTGGGGTGCATAGGGCCCTTCTTTTCATACATCTGTGTCTTTGGGGTAAATACCCAGGAGTGCAGTTGCTGGGTCATAGGGTAGCTCTATTTTTAACTTTTTGAGGAACCTCCACACTGTTTTCCAAAGTGGCTGTACCAACTTGCATTCCCACCAACAGTGTAAGAGGGTTCCCCTTTCTTCACAATCTCTCCAACACTTGTTGTTTCTTTCCCTGTCCATTTTTGCCATTCTAACAGGTGTAAGGTGGTATCTCAATGTGGTTTTGATTTGTAATCCACCATTTTAATAGCCTAACAAAGAAAAAACACATCATGATATAAGTGCATGCACAAAATTTGATAAAATGCTCAGCTATATGGGAATAGAAGGGAACTTCCTTAATCAGATAAAGAGCATCTATGAAAAACCTTTAGCTAATATCATCATACTGAACACTTTTACAGTATGAAACAAGTCAATGATACTCTCACAACTTCTATTCAGAACTGCCTAACAGTAAAGCAAATGAAAGGAATAAAAAGCATACAGATTGAAGGGGAAGAAATATCAACTGAACTTTATTTTATAAATTAAGGAGGAACAATTGGAAAGCAAAATTAAAATACTATTATAATAGCTCCAAAAACTATACAAATGTAGGGATAAGTATAAGTATAGATGTATAAGGTCTGAAGACTAAAAACTATAATACTTAGCTAAGAGAAATTAAAGAACTAAAAAAAGATACCACATTCATTGATTGAAAGACTCAACATTGGGAGCGGCTGGCTGGCTCAGTCGGTGGAGTGTGTGACTGTTGATCTCGGGGTTGTGAGTTCAAGCCCCATGTTGGGCATGGAGCCTACTTAAAATATAAATAAATAAACAAACATAAAGAAAAGACTCAACATTGTCATTAGGAAGAATGAAATCTTACCATTTGCAACAACATGGATGGAGCTAGAGTTAAGCAAAATAAGTCGGTCAGAGGGGCACCTGGGTGGCTCAGTCATTAAGTGTCTGCCTTCGGCTCAGGTCATGGTCCCAGGGTCCTGGGATGGAGCCCCTCATCGGGCTCCCTGCTCCGCAGGAAGCCTGCTTCTCCCTCTCCCACTCCCCCTGCTTGTGTTCCCTCTCTCGCTGTGACTCTATCCGTCAAATAAATAAATAAATAAAATCTTTAAAAAAAAAATAAGTCTGCCAGAGAAAGAAAAATACCACATGATTTCACTCATATGTGGAATTTAAGAAACAAAACAAAGGAGCAAAGGAATAAAAAGAGGAAGACAAACCAACAAACAGACTCTTAACTGTTGAGAACTGATAGTTACCAGTGGGGAGGTGGGTAGGGGGATGGGTTAAATAGGTGGTGGGGATTACGGACTGCACTTGTCGTGATGACCCTTGGTTGATGTATGAAAGTGTTGAATCACTATATTGTACACTAATATTACACTGTACGTTAACTAACTGGAAGCAAAATAAAAAACTTTTTAAAAAAGAAAAAAAAAGATTCAATATTGTCAAGATATCAGGTCTCTCTAAACTGGTAAGCAAGCCAAATCAAAATCCCAACTAGCTGGGGCACCTGGCGGACTCAGTCAGAAGAGTGTGTGACTCTTGATTTCAGTATCATGAATTCTAGCCCCATGTTGGGTGTAGAAGTTACTTAAATAATTTTTTTTAAGCCCAACTATCTCTTTTAGCAGTTGACAAGCTGATACTAATACATATGTGGAAATATAAAAAGAACAATAATAGCACAACAATTCTGAAAAGGAATAAAACTGGACATCTTATGCCAAGACTTTCTGTGGAAGGAAGAAATGTAATGGATGGTGTGGTATTTGCATAGGGATAGGTAGGTGGAAAAAATAAACAATAGAGATGCCAGAGGTAAACCCACACATATATGATTGATTGACTTTTTTTAAAGATTTTATTTATTTATTTGAATCAGAGACACAGCAAGAGAGGGAACACAAGCAGGGGGTGGTGGGAGAGGGAGAAGCAGGCTTCCCATGGGGCAGGGAGCCCAATGCGGGGCTCGATCCCAGGACCCTGGGATCATGACCTGAGCTGAAGGCAGACACTTAACAACTGAGCCACCCAGGCGCCCCTGACTTTTAACAATGAGACAAAAGTACTTCCTTGAGGAAAAGATGATCTTTTCAACAAATGTTCCTGGAACAACTAGATATCTATTTGGAAAAAAAATGAACTTTGACCTTTACCTCACACCCTCACCATACACGGTAATTCACATGAAATGATCATAGACCTAATAGCAAAAGTCAAAACCATAAGACATCTTAAAAAAAACAATTTAAAGATCTTCACAACTTTGGATTAGACAAAGATTTCTTAGCAAGGTACAAAAAGCACAAACAACAACAAAAAGATTTATTGGACTTCATAAAATTAAAAATTTTTCTCTTCAAAAGACAGCATTAAGTAATGGAAAAAACAAGCCAAGACTGAGAAGTGTGTGTGTGTATGTGTCCCTCCGATAAAGGATTATTTGTAGAATAAATAAGGACTTTTACAAATAATACTAAAACCCTCCCACATGAGCAAAACAATTTGAACAGACATTTCTTAAAGAAAACATTAATAATAATGAACACATGAAAAAATGCTCAACATCTATAATCATTAGATAAATGAAATTTAAAAAGATCAATAAAATGGATGAGTTTTCAAAAACATATTGCACAAAAGAGTGCAGACATGGCACAGCATATACTTTATGGTTTCATTTCTGTGAATTCTACAATAAGCAAGTCTATTACCTAGAGAAAGAAAGCTGGTTGCTGTTTACTTCCATCAGGTTGACTGAAAAGCTCACCATGGAATTTTTAGGAGCGACGGCAATGTTTTATGTATTGTTTGTAGCGATGGTTGTTAAATGAGTTGTACGTTTGCCAAAGCTAATCACACTGCACACCTAAAGGGGATATATGTTATGCCTCAGTGCACACACATATATACTAGTTAGGCTCCATCCACGTCCATTCCACTGGGGATGAAATCATCTTCAACTACATGTCTGATTTACTCCCATAGGAATGATACAATACTGAGGACTCAGTGTTGGTCTCCACTGCTGAAGCAATGGACATTGAGAAGAGTCTGTAGTTAGGTCACTCCCGATGAAAGGCAGTTCATGTTACAAGACTCCTGAGCACCCTCCTTCTCTGCCATCATGGCTTCTTCCTCCATAGGCCCACTGCGTAAACACTGGGATAAGGAAGAACAGAGGCTGGCTAACATCTACCCAATGAGCCACCCAGTCCCCTTGGTCATTAAGGACTATGTCTACAGGGAACTCTCTTGCAGACTTTTTTTTTTTAAAGGTTTTTATTTATTTATTTGAGAGAGAGAGAGAGAACAAGCAGGGGAAGCAGAAGAAGGAGAGGGAGAAGCAGGCTCCCCACTGAGCAGGAAGCCCGATGCAGGACTCAATCCCAGGACCCGAGATCATGACCTGAGCTGAAGGCAGATGCCTAACCGACTGAGCCACCCAGGCACACATCTTGGGGACATGTCTATCTGATTCAAAGATCCAAGTGCTTTGTACTCCACTCCTATACATCTATGCCTACACATGCCTCTGTCCTGGACAGCCCTGTCTCCTCCCACTTGATTCTGCTCCTTCGGGTTCCCTGATCATTTAGGCGAGGCAGAAGCTACTATCCAGGAGTTTGTGTACATCCTCACACCTAGTTGAATCTGTTTCCACAAAAAGTGTATTATCCTGTTCATTACCAAAATATCTGCTCACTGGTATTTTTCAGAGTCCCGCTGGTGTGGTGGTGGGACAACACTACTCCAAAACATCACCCTGCCCAGACACGACCCAGGCCACAAAGCTGTTGATGACCACCGAAGAGAGGCATCATTGTGACAGGGTAGGTATGTAGGTGTCTGCATGTAACCCCCATCTTTGTCCTCTGAACCTACCACTTACTCAACAGTGGATTGCAAACTTATGACTGAGTGGAAAGGACCATACCCAGCTCATCGTGGATAGTTCCTGTTGCATACATGCTCATGTCTCTTGTCATTAGGTTTCTGTTGGGACCAGTGGCACGTAGGCAGCTTTTTAAATGGTACCTAGCTCTCTTGCACAGGTGATGTGATGACATGAGCCCAAAGCCCATCGAGGCTCAGCAGAGGGGTCACACAGCATCCCAGCACACATGCCTACTCTTAGCAGCATGATTTGGTAGGTCATGGCCATAGTCGTAGCATCTGGATGGATAGAAAAAAGTTGTGCTTGGGGTGCCTGGATGGCTCAGTCAGTTAAGCAGCTAACTCTTGATTTCAGCTCAGGTCATGATCTCAGGGTTGTGAGATCAAGTGCCACGTCAGGCTCTGTACTTAGTGTGGAGTCTGTTTAGGACTCTCTCTCCCTCTCCCTCTGAACTTCCCCTCACTATCTCTCTCTCAAAAAAACAAAACAAAACAAAAAAGTTATGCTTACATGATATTGTAGTCTATTAAGTGTGCAATACCATTATATCTAAAAAGACAATGTACACACCTTAATTTAAAAAATACTTTATTGCTAACAAATGCTAATCATCATCTGAGCTTTCAGCAAGTCATAATCTTTCTGCTTCTGGAGGGTCTTGCCTCCATGTTGGTGGCTGCTGAGTGGTCAGGGTGGTGGGTGCTGAAGATACAGGGACTGGGGACTGGGGCAACTTCTTAAAATAAGACAACGGTGAAGTTTGCCGCATCGATTGACTCTTCCTGTCACAACTTCTCTGTGGCAGGTGACGCTGTGTGATAGCATTTTACCTAGAGTAAACTGCTTTCTGTAACTGCTTCCAAAATTGGAGTCTCAAACCTTGCCACTGCTTTACCAAGTTTATGTGATATTCTAAATCCTCTGTTGTCATTTCAACAATCTGCACAGCATCTTCACCAGGAGTAGACTGCAACTCAGGAAACCACTCTCTTTGCTCCTTCAGAAGTAGCTCCTCTTCTGTTCAAGTTTGATCATGAGCCTGCAGCAATTCAGTCCCTTCTTCAGGCTCCACATCTAATCCAGGTTCTCTTGCTATTTCCACCATATCTGTAGTGACTTCCGCCCCTGAAGTCCTGAACCCCTCAAAGTCATCCATGAGGGTTGGAATCCACTTCTTCCAAACGCCTGTTAATGTGGATATTTTGAGCTCTTCCCATGATTTACAAATGTTCTTTTTTTTTTTAAAGTAGGCCCCACAGGCATAGAGCCCAAAGCAGAGCTTGAACTCACCACCCTGACATCCAGACCTGAGCTGAGATCAAGAGTGCTTAACCGACTGAGCCACCCAGGCGCCCCAAATCACAAGTGCTCTTAATGGCATCTAGAATGCTGAATCTCTTCCAGAAGGTTTTCAGTTGACTTTGCCCAGATCCATCAGAGGAATCACTGCCTAAGGCAGCTACAGCCTTACAAAATGTATTTTGTTATGCTAAGACTTGGAAGTTGAAATGACTCCCTGATCCATGGGCTGCAGGATGGGTGTTGTGTTACAGGTCCGAACACATTAATCTCGTTGAACATCCCCATCAGAGCTCCTGGGTGACCAGGTGCATTGTCAGTGAGCAGTAGTATTTTGAAAGGATTTTTTTTTTTTTTTCTGAGCAGTAGGTCTCAAGAGTGGCTCAAAATATTCAGTAACCATGTTGTAAAGCAATGTGCTGTCATCCAGGCTTTGCTGTTGCATTTATGGAGCCCAGGCAGAGGAGATTTAGCGTCATTCTCAAGGGCCCTAGGATTCTCAGAATGGTCACTGAGCACGGGCTCCAGCTTGAAGCCAACAGCTGCCTTAGCCCCTAACAGGAGTCAGCCTGTCCTCTGAGGCTTTGAAGCCAGGCATTGACTTCTCTCTACTGATGAGAGTCCTACATGGCATCCTCTGCCAGTGGGAGGCTGTTTTGTCTGCACTGGAAATCTGTGTTTAGTGTAGCCACCTTCACGGATTACCTTAGCTAGCTCTGGGTAACTTGCGGCAGCTTCTATATCAGCTTTGGCTGCTTCACCTTGCACTCTCATGGAGATGGCTTCTTTCCTTCCACCTCCTGAACCACCTCGGCTAGCTTCAAACTGGTCTGCAGCCTCCACGCCTCTCTCGGCCTTCACAGAATTGAAGGGAGTCAGGGCCTTGCTCTGGATGAGCTCTTTCAATATCCTTCACAAACTTCTCCTTCGCATTTATAGCTGGGCTCTTTGGCACGACAGACCTAGCCTTGGGCCTGTGTTGGCCTTCGACATGCCTTCCTCCCTAAGCTTAGTCACTTCTAGCTCTTGATTTAGAGGGAGAGACATGCAACTCTTCCTTTCACTTGGACACTTGCAGGCCACTGGAGCGGCATTAACTGGCCTCATCGCAATACCGCTGTGTCTCAGGGAACAGGGAGGCCTGCGGAGAGGGAGAGAGATGGGGAATGGTCGGTATGTGTGAGAACACACACATTTCTTGATTAAGTTTGCCATCTTATGTGGGTGTGGTTTGTGGTGCCCCCAAACAATGACGATAGTCACATCAAAGATCACTGATCACAGATTACCATCACAAATGTAATAATGATGATAAAGCTTGAAATGTTGGGGTAATTACCCAAATGTGACCCAGAGACATGAAGTGAGCCAAAGTTGTTTGAAAACCAGCACTGATAGAGTTGCTGGATGCAAGGTTGTCACAAAACTTCTATCTGTAGAAAACCCATAGTATCTGCAGAGCACCCTAAAGTGAGCTGTGCCTGTATTTTCTCCAGCCCCTTCCTGTCTGGAGAAACGCCATTCACACCAACAGCTTCACTTATCAGTGTTAGATAATGTTTAATGAACACTTTGAATGTGCTAGGCTAAGAATTCTGTGTGTATGAACTTACCTAGTTCTCAAAACGTGCCCCAGGAGTCCTCTCAGGGAAGCTGCCCTCCCTCACGACAGCACCACTGTAGATACCCAGAGAGCACTAACACTATGATCAGTCCTGTTTTGCAGAGGCAGATACTGAGGCCCCAAAAAGTGGCTACAGAGCTTGCCTGAGATTACACAATGTGGAAATAAGTGAGAACAGCCATGACGGGGCTCCTGGGTGACTCAGCTGGTTAAGCGGCCGACTCTTGATTTCCGCTCAGGTCATGATCTCAGTATCATGGGACAGAGCCCCACATGGGGTTCCATGCTCAGTGTGGAGTCTGTCCTCTTCCTCCTCCAACTTGTGCTCTCTCTGTCTCTCTTTCTAAAATAAATAAATAGAAATAAATCTTAAAAAGAGAGAGAGAGAGAGAGAGAGAACAGACGAGACTATTGTGGCAGAAACTCAAAGGCAGATGGAGGTGGGGGAAAGCCTACAGTAGAAAACACGGAAGGCTGCACTCGAGCCTTGACAAGAGCCTGTGCCCAGGGAAGCTGGAGACAGGCTCACTAGAAGTCCTTGTCCTATGCTATCAGTTAGGGGAGCATACTTGGCCTTCTCTTGTTGGTCTTAAATTAGAGCTAGGGACAAAAATTAGGGAAGTCGCCAGTTTTTAGTCAAATCCTGGCCATTTTGGACCAACTGTTACAGGGGTATTGTGTGGCTTCCTGTCCTGCTGGCCTCCGGGCATGTTGCTGCCGGCTGTGGGTCAGAATTCTATCTTCGTATATGTTCTGGCCATCGTCCGTTTGCCTATGCAGTCTCTCGACAAAGGAGCCCAGGCCAAGGCAGGAGCTGGGACTGCCTGGCCCCACAGCCGCCCTCTTCAGCACTGCTTTCCACTCCTTCTACCCTGTGCTCTCAGCCGGCAGCGTCCCCTCCTCAGAGAGGCAGCTCCACTCTAGCCAGACGCCTGGGTTGAAACCTGCAGCCGCTTGCTCACCAAGATCCCTTGGACAAGTTTCTCCACCATTCTCTGCCTCAGCGTCCTCATCTGTGGAATGGGGTTGTTGGCGGCGCCCACCTCATAGGGTTACAGTGAGGACTGATCGCACACGAAGGACGCACTCACTGTTTGCTAGCATCATCCTTGTTACTCTCACCATGCACTGTGAGGTCTTTCAAGCTACCCAGTTCATTTTTGTTTTCTTGTTTATAGATGAGCTCCCAGACAAAAAAGTTAGAGGGCAGGGACCTCATCTTTCCTATTTATCTGCATCTTAGTAGAGGCTCAACTATAGTTGATAGTCTAAATTTTTAAATATATGAATACCTATATGCATCATCTACAGATTGAAGTTTCTCACAAACCTCTCCTCCAGTTCATTAATTGGCTAGAGCGGCTCACAGAACTCAGAGGAATATTTTACTTACCAGATCACTGGTCTATTATGGAAGAATGTAACTCAGGAGCAGCAGATGGAAGAGATGCCTAGGGCCAGACGTGGGGAGAGGACACAGAGCTTCCATGTCCTCTCCAAGTGGGCCATTCTCCCCCCATCTCCACATGTTCATCCACCCAGAATCTCTCAAATCCCATCCTTTGGGGTTTATATGGTGGCTTCATTACATTTAATTCATCCACAATTAATTAAATCATTAGCAATTCATGAGTGACCCAACCTTCAGCCCCTCTCCCCTCCCTGGAGGTCATCTCATTAATATAAACCCAGGTTTTGTTGAAAGGGCTTTGTTAGGAATATCCAGACACCTTTATTACTCCTAGAAAATTGCAAGGGTTTTAGGAGGTCTGTGCCAGGAAGGGATGAAGACCAAATGCATATTTCTCATTGTAAATCACATTAGTGATAAATGGTATGGCAAATAAATCAAAAGGGAAGGGGCATCCAGGAGGGGTGTTAAATTTTAAGGTAGGGTTACCATGGAAGGCCTGAGGAGGTGACGTTGCAGGAAAGATCAGTGGGCAGTGGGGGACAAGACCATGTAGCCATGGGGGGAAGAGCATTCCAGGTAGAGTAATAGGGGCAGCATAAGCACGGATGAGAGGCACAGACGGGGACGAGGAACATACAACATGGGGCCTTTGCTTTTATTTTAAGATGGGAAACTATTGGAGAGTCCTACAGAGGAGGGACACGGTCTGACCCACCTTTTAACCCAATAATGCCAGCCATTCTGTTGAAAACAGAAGATAGGGGGCAAGGATGGGATCCAAGGAGATGAGTCGGGAAGCTACTGCAATCATCCGCATGTGTAATGTCGTTGCTTTTGCCCACATGTTGGCCGTGAAGGTGGAGTGAAGCGGGCAAATATGGGTCTACAGTGTTTGGAAGGTAGAGCCCATGGGTTGTTTTGTTTTGTTTTGTTTAGACCAATTTTAAGTTCACAGCAAAATCGAGAGGAAGGCACAGAAATTTCCTGTGTGCCCCTGCCCCCATTCATGCACGGTCTCCCCACTATCAACACCCCCCACCAGAGGGTGTATTTGTCACCACAGATGAGCCTACATCAACACGTCATTAGCAGAGTCCATAGTTTGTGTAGGGGTCACTCATGGTGATGTGCATGCTGTGGGTTTGGACAGATGTATAGTGACACGTACCCACCATTATGGTCTCACACAGAGTAGTTTCACTGGCCCCACACACCCTCTGTGCTCCTCCTGTTCATCGTACCTCCCCAACTCTTAGCAATCATTCATCGTTTTACTGTCTCCAGTTTTGCCTTTTCCAGAATGTCATACAGTTGGAATCATACAGTATGCAGCCTTTTCAGATTGGCTGCTTTCACTTAGTAATGTCCGTTTAAGGTTCCTCCGTGTCTTTTCATGCCTTGATATTTTGGCTCTCTTTAGCACTGAAAAATATTCCATTGTCTGGATGGGCCTGTTTGTTTATTCATCCAACTACGATGGACATCTTGGTTGCATCCAGGTTTTGGCAATTATGAACAATGCTGTTATAAACATCCATGTGCAGGTTTTTGTGGGGTCATAAATATTCAGCTCCTTTAGGTAAATACCAAGGAACATACTTGCTGGAGATAGTCGCACCAATAGCATGGCTGAGAGTATATTCAGTTTTATGAGAAAGCTCCAGACTGTCTTCCTAAGTGGCTATGTCATTTTGTGTTCCTACCAGCAATGAATGAGGGTTCCTGTTGCTCCACGTCTCACCAGCATTTGGCAGTGTTGGTGCTCTGGATTTTGGCCATTCTAATAGGTGTGAAGTTGTATCTCCTGTTGCTTTAATTCGCATGTCTCAGATGGTATAGGATGTGGAGCATCTTCTCATGTGCTTACTCGCCAGCTGTAGGACTCCTTCAGTGAGGTGTCTGTTAAGGTTTTAGGCCTATTTTTGGGGTGGGGGGGTCAGGTTGTTGCTTTGTTTTTAAGTAGGCTCCATGCCCAGCGTGGAGCCCAATGTAGGGCTTGAACTCAAGACCTTGAGATCAAGATGTAAGCTGAGATCAAGAATCGGATGCTTAGGGCACCTGGGCGGCTCAGTCGGTTAAGCGACTGCCTTCGGCTTAGGTCATGATCCTGGAGTCCCTGGATGAGTCCCGCATCAGGCTCCCTGCTCGGCGGGGAGTCTGCTTCTCCCTCTGACCCTCCCCCCTCTCACGTGCTCTCTCTCTCATTCTCTCTCAAATAAATAAATAAAATCTTAAAAAAAAAAAAAAAGAAGAATTGGATGCTTATGGTCCCTGGGTGGCTCAGACAGTTGAGCATCTCACTCTTGATCTCAGCTCCGGTCTTGATCTCAGGATTCTGAGTTCAAGCCCTATATTGGGCTCCATGCATGGAGCCTACTTAAAAAAAAAAAAAAAAAAAAAAAAAAAAATTAAGAGTTGGGTGCTTAACCACCTGAGCCATTTAAGTGCCCCTGATCAGGTTGTTTCCTGTTGTTGAGTTTTAAGAATTATTTATATTTTTTGGACAGCAGTCCTTTATCAGCTGTGTCTTTTGCAGTATGTTCTCAGTTTTTAATTTTAATGAAGTCCAGCTTATCAATTCTTTCATTAGTCCCATCTTTGGTGTTGTGTCTGAAGCGTCACCGCCACACCCATGGTCATCTAGGTTTTCTATTATCTCCTATGAGTTGAATAGCCCTGCATTTTATACTGAGATCTATGATGCATTTTTTTAATTTTTTTTAAAGATTTTATTTATTTATTTGACAGAAAGATACACAGTGAGAGAAGGAACACAAGCAGGGAGAGTGGGAGAGGGAGAAGCAGGCTCTCCGCCGAGCAGGGAGCCCGATGCGGGGCTAGATCCCAGGACCCTGGGATCATGACCTGAGCCGAAGGCAGCCGCTTAACCGACTGAGCCACCCAGGCGTCCCGATCTATCATGCATTTTGAGTTAATTTTTGGAGGGTGTATTGTCTGTATCTGCATTTTTTTTTAAATTTTATTTATTTATTTGAGAAGGAGAGAGGGCAAGAGTGCATGAGCAGGGCGAGGGGCAAGGGGAGTGGGAGAAGCAGGCTCCCCGCTGAGCAGGGGGCCCAACACTGGGCTCGATCCCAGGACTCTGGGATCATGTCTTGAGCTGAAGGCAAACGCTTAACCACCTGAGCCACCCAGGCACCTCTTTTGTGTGTGCATGTGGATGTCCTTACAAGTTTTTTTTTTTTTTAAGTAAGCTCTAGACCAACGTGGGGTTTGAACTTGCAACCCTGAGATCAAGAATTGCACGTTCCACTGACTGAGCCCACCAGGCACCCACAAGTTTTTTTTTTTTTAAGATTTTATTTATTTATTTGAGAGAGAGAGGGAGAGAGCACAGAGGGAGAGCGACAGGGAGAAGCAGACTCCCTGCTAAGCAGGAAGACCAAAGTGGGGCTTCATCCCAGGACCCTGGGACCGTGACCTGAGCCGAAGGCAGATGCTTAATAAGACTGAGCCACCCAGGAGTCCCCCCATCCACACGTTTTTTAATGAGGAATTTTTGAGGAAGACCCAAGACAGAGGTACTGAGTACTGAGTCAGCTCAGAACTCTGTTGTAGAGAAGAAAGAGCCTGGAGAATACATTTACAAGCCAGGTACCAAAGAGGCACAAAGAACAGAGTGTTAACTGGGCAGGGGGGGGTGTCCTGTTTTAAATTAATCTAAGCTTACAGAAACTGAGGTTCTAGCAAATTTGTTTACTGAGAAGGGTAGGAAAGAAAGAAACTGGTGCCACAGAAATCGAGAAAGTAGAGACAGACACTTTCAGCCCCAGAATCATTACCATGTGACCGTATTTCAGTAGCGAAATCTATGTGACAAAACCACATTTTTTAAATATACATATAAATGTTGGAAGTCGGTACTGATAATGTTCAAATAATTTTTTTAATAATTTTCTCTTTTCTTTTTTTTTTAAGATTTTACTTATTTATTTGATAGAGAGCACAAGTAGAGAGGCAGGGAGTGGGAGAGGGAGAAGCAGGCTTCCCGCGGAGCAGGGAGCCCGATGCGGGGCTCGATCCCAGGACCCCGGGATCATGACCTGAGCCGAAGGTAGACGCTTAACGACTGAGCCACCCAGGCGCCCCAATGTTCAAATAATTTCTAAGCAGAAAGGCAGCTATATGAATCATCTCACAAATGTGTATTTTATTTATATGCGTTTCAGCTTTTAATAGAATATATGTATAAAAAATAGAATATACGGACCATAAACGTATGGTATAAAAAATAATTCTACACACCTGAATAAACACCACCCAGGCCAAGAAAAAGACCACCACCAGTATTCCCCAAGCCCCAAGGAGTCCTTCCTGACATTCCCTTCCTCACCCCAAACCTGTCCTGAAACTGCAACACTCACATCCTTCCTTCCCTTCACATGTTACTTTGATTTAGGCCTTTGTGTGCACCTGAAACGCTTTGCGAAAATCTTCTCAAAAGGAAATTTAGTGTGGTGGGAAGAGCTCAGACCTTGGACTCAGAAAGACCAGCTTTTAAATCCCAGCCCAGCTGGCTACCTACTAGAGGTGTGACCTCCTCCAAGCCTTTTCCTCATCTGTATAAGCAAATGCAAACACTCACACTTCCCAGGATTGTCATCAGGATTCAAATCACAGACTCCACGTTTATTCAACAAATTTACTGAGACCTCTTGATGCCTAAGCCCTGCAGAAACTGGAGATGAATCAAACCCAGTCTTTACCCTCAAGAAGCTCACAATTTGGAAACAGGTAACTACAGAAACATCACAGCACAGTAAGTGCTTTGAAACAGGGACAGAAATAAGGATGTAGTGTTTATAAATCCGGAGTCAAAACCTAACCGCAGAGAGAGGCAGGAAGGTCTGCAGCGTCCCATATGCAGAGATGAGCTTGGGGCCATCTAGAAAGGCTCTGTCCACAGAGGCAGCCACATCCCCACAGGTCTCTGGAGTCACTGCAGGCTGGTCCACTGCAGGGAGGTGTAGACCACCTTCCCATCAGGCTGAGGAGAACACAGCAGCAGCGTCTTTCTGACACTGGTTCCCAGGCGGCCTGCAGAAACCAGGTCCTGCAGTGGAATGGGGTCCCCCGGAGCCCAGCACTGAGCAATGTAGTGGGCATGGAAACGAAGTGGGTCACCTGGGTGAGAGAAAGACACGTAGCAGTTCCCAGTGGCAGAGGGCTGGAAGACACTAGAATGTCCACAGGTAGGAGGCGGGAATCATCCTAGTAATCACTATCAATATTTCAAAATAGCTATTGTTGGACCCAGCAATCCACTTCTTGGAATTTTTTACTTATAAGGATAACAGTGCTAAAATATACCTATGAAGATGTTCACTCTGTTATCATTTACAACTGCTAAGAAACGGAGACAACCAAACCACGGACTTAAGTTCATGGTCTCTCTGTAAGACTGAGTATCATACAGCTGTTAAAACGAGAAGAATGTACCAATGTGGAGAAGTCGATGATACCCTGCGTGGGGAGAGAGAGGGTGGGGCAAGCTGTCCCACACATTCAGCATAATCGCATTTAAAAAACAAAACAACTAACTGAACAGATCACTGTCGTGACGTAAGAACCAAAACCACAAAGTCCGTCAAAGCCATGAGGAATGCAAAGGATGTCACGTGAATATCCAAGGAGAAGTGACTCTAACAGACTAAAAGAGGAATTTACAATACGATGGAGTAATAAATAGGTGGGATAAAGGAGTTAATACAATTTTTCAGAAAAGGGCCCGACAGTAAGTATTTGGTTTTATGGGCCATGTTACAACTACTCACCTCTGCCACTTTGGCACCACAGGAACCACAGGCCATATGTGAGCAGACAGGGCTGCCTCCCAGTAACTTGACCTTTAAAACCTGGGGCTGTGGTCTGCCCCTGGATCAGGTAAATCTGATCAAGCAGAGTCAGAGCCAGAATGGGGCACCACCCAGAAGGTTAAGTGCCAGGTAACGAAAACCAACAAGAGCAGGGCGGTGAGATGTCCCATCTGAGAGGACTATTGGCTGGGTTTCCAGCCAAGAGCCAGGCATCGCTCTGGCTGGTGTGACACCTCTGCCCGCGCAGAAGGAAGCATCAAAATACCTGAGAAAGGTACCCCAAAACTGTTCCGAGACGCTTAAGGCCTTTATAAGTTCGGGAAGCTTCACTGTTAGAAATAGGTAAGGGCCTTAGTCCTTGAATATTTTAATCTTCAGGAAACAAGGATTCTACATATATCTCATATACCGAGTATGTATTCTTTTAGAAATATTGACCCATTAGAACTAACAGGTCAGTCATTTGGTTCAGGTTCAGATGTGTGATTGCGTTATTGGTGGATTTACCCTTATTTTAACCGCAAGTTTTAGTAAGGCTATTAACAGTATTAGAACATACAAACTTAAAACTTACCCCAATTACAAGTTATTAGATCTGACTTTCTGGCAGGTTCCATAACCAGAACACCATACAACTTAACAAGGAAAATAAACATACTAAAATTTAAAATGCAGGGGTGCCTGGGTGGCTCAGTCGGTTAAGCATCTGCCTTTGGCTCAGGTCATGATCTGGGTCCTGGGATCGAGCCCCACATCGGGCTCCCTGCTCAGCAGGGAGTCTGCTTCTCCCTCTCCCTCTGCCTGCTGCTCTGCCTACTTGTGATCTCTATCTCTCTGCCAAATAAATAAAATCTTTAAAAAGATTTGGCACCACAGGGGGGGGGGGAGAGAGAGAGAGAGAGAGAGAGAGAGGGAACACAAGCAGGGAGAGTGGGAGAGGGAGAAGCAGGCTTCCCACCGAGCAGGGAGCCCGATGCGGGGCTCGATCCCAGGACCCTGGGATCCTGACCTGAGCCAAAGGCAGACGCTTAATGACTGAGCCACCCAGGCGCCCCTGAAAAAAAATTTTTAATGCAACTTATAACACTGAAAATTACGTAACTCCTTTCACGAGTGGTATCAAACATGGACTAACAGTCCCCTTAAAATCTGCTAGATTGGAAAAAAGATTTGTAAATTGCACTGAAAGCTTAGAAAAGAACTAGATATTAGTATTCATATGTTAAGTTCATTTTCAAAACCAGAATAATCTTTTACATACGCAAGTCACAAAAAAACAGTAGTAAGGTAATTAGAGTGTGGTTATCTGTAAAGAACGGGGCAGGTAAACTGTTCTAAACTCCTAAGTCAGTCCCTTAGTTGAGTGTTTGGTCCCTTAGTCCCTTAGTTGAGTGTTTGGTCTGAGAAGAGATGAAGGCTCTTGGCTCATCTGCAGAAGACTCCATCGGTCTCCAACCAACAGCTAAGATCTGACTACTTATCTGGTGCTTCTATCCTTCTATGTTCTCAGGAGGAACAAAAAAGGTGATTTTCCTGCAGACTTACTTTTTCAACCTTTTAGTTAAACAATAAAGGCACTCATACTACAAGTTCAAAATGTAACATACATTGAAAGTCTCCTTTACCTACACCCTCCCAGAGGTAACCACTGTACTTGGGCTGGAGTACGTGCTTTCAGGCCTTTTTCCACTTGCTACTTACTTTCTAGTCAGTACTCCATTCTAAGTTCTTCTCATGTTCTTTTACTAGAGCCATATATATATATATTTTAAGTAATCTCTACACCCAACGTGAGGCTTGAACCTACAACCCTGAGAACAAGAGTAGCATGCTCCACCAACTGAGCCAGCCAGGTGCCCCTAGAGTCATGACTTTTAAGGCTACTTAAATAATGTGTGTATAACTCCATGACAACATAAAACATAATGCACTTCTACCATACCTGTTTTCAACAAGTGGTTCTTTTTTTTCCTTCCCCTTTGGTCATTTTTTCGTAAATGTACGTGAACCTACATCAATCTCTCACAACTAACACCAATGTGTAACCGCTAACCTATTAATCATTCTGGTTGCTTTCTGATATTTTGCTACTGTAAAGAATCCTGCAGTGACGACTTCCTGTATGTTTTGTGCACGTATCTAAGTGAAACTTCCGGATCAAAGAAAGTGCTTAATCAAATTTGCTAAGCTGCCCTCCAAACAGGCTTGGGTTCCCAAGTGTTGCTGTCCTTCCATGGGTTTCAGAGGCTGAGAAAAGACAAAAAGGGAAAATGCAGACGGTGGTGGGCTTGTGAAAAAAGGGGCAACAATGGGAGGTGCCCACAAAACTCACCAGGATAGACCAGGAAGTCACCCCCGAACTTGCCAGCAGCACTGAGGAAGAAGCCTCGTTCCCACAGGTCTCTGTAGATGCTGTAGCGAAGCTCATGGGCAGGACGACCAGCATGGGGCCAGTCTTTGGACTGGACACGCCAATCCAGGGGCCTAGCCTTGATGGGTCGAGGCCTAGCAGTGGCCAGCTGGACCAGCAGGGCGGACCTGGGCAAGGGGGCCACCCCATTTGAAGGCCCTGGCTGGGGAGAAGAGGAACCTGGGGGAGGTGAATGCAGGAGTCTGGTGAATCCAAGGACAAGGTCTTCCCACCCCTCAGAGAGTTCCAGGCTCTCGATTCCCGGCCAGGATTCCCAAAAGATCTCCCGCCTACTTCCACTGGTCCCTGGACTCCACTCCCACCCTCACCTGCTTCCTCGGGCTCTCCAAGAGCCTGGCTAGCGCTGGCCTCACTCTCTGCAGCATCCGGGTTCGCACCGGCCTCCTGGCTCTCGCTGGCCTCCGATTCCTGTTCTAGCTTCTGCTTCTTCGCAGCCTGGCCCTCCGCAATCTTCTCTAGGAGCTCCTGACGACGAGTCTCACGGGCCTCGGCTGCCAGGGCGCTTTGCTCCTGGAAGCCCTGCTCTTGCTGGCGTTTGAAGGATGCCAGGGCCTGAGAAGTAAGCCAGCGGGAATCCCAGGATCCAAGTCTGCGCTGCCTTAGGAAGCCAGGAACCCTGACTCGCTGACTCCTCCCAACCCCAAAGCCCGAACCCGGGGATCCTAGTCTCCTAAATGCACAGCATTCCAGAATCCAGGACGCCCAGACCCCTCCCACCGCAGGGACCTGGAGTCCGAGTGTCCTGCCTCTACTTCCGCAGGTCCAGGGCGTTCACGTCCCCGGCCCGCCCCTTACCAGGCTGTGTTGGCGCGGATCCGGGCGCGGGGCGCTGACCAGGGTCACGGCGCCGATCTCGGCCAGAAGCCGCGCCTCTTCGGGCATCAGCAGCAGCGGGAGGCCCAGGCGCGAGTTCTGGCGGGGCCCGCGGGGCAGGGCACCCACCGTGCGGCCCCCCACTCCCAGACGCTCCCGCAGTGCCTGCACCGCCTCGGCTCCCCATACCAGGGAGCGGCCGTTCGCCACCTCCACCACCAGCATCCTCCTGCGGGAGCCAGGGGGGCCCAGGGGTCACCGACAGAGCGCTCCCACCGCCTCGGGGTGGGGGATGGAGGGTCTCAGCGAGGCCCCGCCCCTGAGCCTGGGGGGGGTGGAGCCTCGCCCGGGCCGCGCTTGCCACCTGCCGATTCTCCAGGCCAGGCTCCGCCCCCTGGGCGCCAGACCCCCGTCCCCACCCAGGCGATCCCGCCAGGCCCCGGGGCCGACGAGACGAGGGCCCGCCCCTCGCCTAGTCGCTGGGGAGCCGCTGGGCCCTCCCAACCCTGCGGTCAGCGTTCCGGCCATCTCGCCTTCTCCGCTCGGAGAGACACCGCCCTTAGCGCGGGGCCACGCCCCCCTCCCAGTGACTCGGAACTCGGCCCCTCCCCTTTCCAAACCACCGAGGCGTGGCCTCAGAGCCTCCTCGCGCGGTGTCAGACGCCCACCGTAGAAGCCCCGCCCCCCGGCCCAAGGCTTTCGGGCGTTCGGACCTCCTCGGCCCGGCCGAACCCGCAGCCCCGCCCCTCCTGAAGGCCGGCGGCTCGGCTCCCATCAATCCCGCAGCCAGGCCCCGCCCCCTCCGGCCGCAAGCCCTCCCGGTTGGGGAGCGAGTACCCGCCCCACTGAGCGAACCCCACAGCCGGAGGCCCCTCCCCCTGGGCACCCGCCATCCGTTCCCCGCTCGGGAGGGCTCACCACCCCCGTGAGCGCTCCCCTCAGAATGCAGCACCGTGCTCCGACAGAACCAGTTAGTCACCTCGTAAACACCAGCTCGCAGTCCCGGCGGAGCCACCCCTACGTAGCGCGCCACGCGCTACTTCCTCCACCCCTCCCCATCCCGAACCCCTGCGTCAATTTCGTCACGCCGCCACCTCAGCGAAGCGGGAAGTCTGGGATCCGCCCCCAGTGGCGCCGTAACCCCTGAAGCGGAACACCTTGGCCCCGCCCCCTCGAAGCGACACTCCCTCCACCGCTTGGGTTCCGCCTCTAGGGAAAGGGAGGCCAATTACCTTGGCCCCGCCCCGGTGGCTGACACGTCACCGGGGTCCCGCCCCCTCAGGATGAGCTGCTGTTAGCCCCGCCCCCTTGGAACTCTCTAGATCACCGCCTCCTTCGTGTTGCCTAAGTTTGTGGCCCCGCCTCCTTCTCAAAAAACCCCAGACACCGCCTATCTCCTAATCTAAGTCAAACAGGCGCTGTGACCCCGCCCACATCCAGCCGAAGCTCTTGGTCCCGCCTACATCCGAACAGAGACCTCCGAAATAAACCGAAGCTTGTGGCCCCGCCTCCAAACTGCCACCGGTTCTGCCCGAAGGAACCCGAAGCGGAGGCCCCGCCTCCCCCCGGTCCCGACACGTCCCTCCGAGCCCGAAGTTCCGGGCCCCGCCTCCTTCCAAGCTCGCGGCCCCGCCTCTTTACGTGCTCTGGGCTCGGCTGCCGTGAGGTCCAGGTGCAGAGGCGGAGTGGTCCTCGCGGGCGCTCGGAGCCGGCCGCTTGCCTGCCGGGCCTGCAGCCTGACGGTGCCGCGCACCCGGCCGCGGACCGCGACAGAGCGGCGCGCGCTCGGCGGGGGAGGCGTGGCCGGAGCCGGGGCGCCCGTGGGCCGGGACTGCTTGGCCGCGGCGTGGAGCCGGGCCCAGGTGGGCCGGGGCGGGGGCGCTTCGGGGGCGAGGCGGGGGGCTGCGGACCCGCCGGCCGACCGGGGCTGGCGAGGAGCCGAGAACGCGGCCGAGAGGGGAGTGGCGTAGCCGCCTGTGGCTCTGCCGAGGAGGTCTGACCCGTGCTGGGGGGGTGGCGGGAAGCTGGGGAGGAGCTGGGTGGGGGGCGTCCTCCGGGCTTTAGGTGGGAGACGCGTCTGCAGCCCGGGAGGAGGTGGAGGCTGGAGCCTGGGTTCTCGGAGAGGGAGGGCTGCGCTCCTGGATGCTCGAAGGAGGCGGCGGCTGGGAGCTCTGGAATCCTGGGCTCTCCAAGGGAAGGGCCCAGGCCAAGGGTTGTTCCTGGGTTCTCAGAAAGCGATGTCTGAATCTTTGGGTCCTCAGTGAGGGTGGGGGGAGGAGCTTTGATTTCTGCGATCGCAGAGCGGCGTTGAGAGGTCGGGATTCCTGGGTTCTCACGGGGTAAGAGGGCTGGTGGCCTGGGTTCGCGGAAAAGCGGGGCTGGGGGTGGATCCCTTCATCCTGGGAGGAGGAATGTTCTGGAGGTCCGGATCGCCCTGTTCTCAAGAGGAGAGGAGCTGAGACTAGGACTCCATGATCCTCGACAGCTGGGGACTAGGGAGGGTGGATTCCTGAATCCTCCAAGGGGGAAGAGCAGAAGGACGGACTCTTGGGTTCTTACTACAAACCTCTGCCCCTCCCCCAGACCATGTCGCCTGAAGAATGGACTTATCTAGTGGTTCTTCTTATCTCCATCCCCATCGGCTTCCTCTTTAAGAAAGCTGGTGAGTCAGGTTCCCCCCCCTAGTGGAAAATTGGGGGGGGGGGCGTGGGGGAGACCGGGCAGGGGACTCCCTGGAAGGTTCCAGGCTTATGCTGTCCCTTCTCCCTGCAGGACCTGGGCTGAAGAGATGGGGGGCAGCAGCTGTGGGCCTGGGGCTCACCTTGTTCACCTGCGGCCCCCACACTTTGCACTCTCTGATCACCATCCTTGGGACCTGGGCCCTCATCCAGGCCCAGCCCTGGTGAGGATTTGGTGGGGGGGGGGTGGGGGGGGGGGAAACAGAGGGGAAGGAGGAAGCAACCTGTTTCCTCCTTGGGTCTGTCTCCCTTTCTGCCTTTGTCTCTGAGTGTCTCTTGTTACTCTCCGAATTCTCTGTGTCATTTGGCCTGTTTTTCTTTTTTTCTTCCTCTTCTGCCTTTTCTTCTGGGCCTCGTCCTTGTGTGTTTGGCCTGGTCCTTGATGTCCAAGTCATGTATTCAGGAGAAAGGAGGACTTGCACTGGCCCTGCCACCATTCGTGTTTCTATTACGTCTCTTTCCCTCCCTTTTGCTTGCCTCCCGCAGAAAAAATGGAGGACCGGAGGGTTTTCACCCGAAAGCTTCTCTTGAGCCCTCCTTCTCTCCTCTCTCGTCGCGCATCTCTGTGTGGCTGCGCCCCTTCTTCCACGGTCGCTCTCCCATTTTCTGTGGGCGGTGTGGGAGGATCCGTAGCTAGAATCTGGGGGAGGCGGAGGCCAGGGCCCTGTACCCAGCACAGCTGGCCTTCTGCCTTTGCCCCAGCTCCTGCCATGCCCTCGCCCTCGCCTGGACCTTCTCCTACCTCCTGTTCTTCCGCGCACTCAGCCTGTTGGGCCTGCCCACTCCCACGCCCTTCACCAATGCCGTCCAGCTGCTGCTCACGCTGAAGGTCAGACTGCCCTCCAGCCCTCCCTTTGTGCCGCCTGAACTCCCCATCCTCACCTCCTCCTCTCGCCCACTCCCATGGGGAGCAGGGGAGGCGGGCTTTTATCTCCCACGCCCCCCAGGGGTGGGACTTCACCTCTCAGCTATTCTCTGGGGTAAAGAAGTACATCCCCCCCCACCCCCCATCCCCGTAGTATAACCCGTCGGCGTCCTCTGGTGTGTGCAGCGTGCCAGAGCGTGAGCTAAGTGCTTCACCAGCGCGTTCTCGAGGAGCGCATGTTGGTTGCAAGCCGTTTCTCAAAGTAGGAAAAACAGCTTTGGAGAGAAGGCACTTACCTAAGGGCACAAAACCAGGACGCCCGTGTCTGGCTGTGTATCACCCGGGAAGATGGGTGAAAGCAGATCCCCAGGCCCCACCCCAGACCGAAAAGTCAGGAGCTCCTGGGTGCTGAGCTCCATCCAGGACAGTCACACGAGGTAGTGAACCAGGTCCCGTTGGCGTCCTGGCTTCTGCACGGGAAGGCGGGGGCAGGCTGGAGTGGGTTAGCCAAGAGCTGGAGGAAGAGCCTTTCAGGATGTGGGAGCAGGCCTGTGCTAGCCCCAGCGAGTGTTCATCAGGAGAAGGAAGGGGAACGGGGCCAGGGTGAGGGCTCTGCGCTTCCCATGGGGCCCAGGATGCACCGGAAATGGTGGTTTGGTTTGTTGCCAGAAGAGGTAAAAGTGACCAGGTTTACACGTCTGGAAATACGCTCTGGATGCTGATGGAATTGCCACGGGAAGGGCAAGAAGGGTGAGGATGGCCTCCTTGATCAGAAGTCTGCTGACAAGCAGTAGCGGCTTGATAGTCAGAACAGCAGGAGATCCTGCATTGGGGGGGATTTGAGGAGCCACAGAGGACAGTGCAGGAATCCTGGACCAGCAGCCGGGTAGCCCCCACCTCGAGAAGATCGATCGAGGGGCACAGCCAGCCCCGGGTGATCTTACAAGGGAAGGAAAGCCCAGCCCTCAACGCCTGCCTGCCCCCTCTCCGCCCAGGGCTCCTGACGGGCAGGAGGCCGGGGGAAGCGGGAAGCCGGGCTGAGGCCCGCTGCTGTAGGCCCAGCCCAGGGTCTGCGGAGAAGGGTAGAGAGCGGGGGGTGGGGGGGCGGGCAGGCCACATACATTCAGCCCCGGGGAGGGGGGAGGCAGCACAAAAGCGACAGACTCTTAAGATCTACGGGATTAGATTTGGGGAGTAAGGAAGGTTTCTGTCCTGAGCGATTAATTGGCTGCTGGTGGCATTTGCTGAGGAGACAGGCTGGAAGAGGACCCGCTGTGGGGAGTGGGGGGATACTGTGTTTCCCTCTGGATGTGTGAAGTCTGAGGAGCCCCGTAGGCACCCGACTACTAATGACACAAGGCACCTTGAGGGGTTTGGGGGTTGGAGGGAGGAGCCCAGTCCAGGGGTACAGTTTGGAGATCATGAGAGCATGGGTGGTATCAAGCCACGGGCTGCAGAAGAACCCAGGAAAGGGAGCACCGAGGTAGAAGGGCCCAGGAGGGAGGGTTGGCGGGCAAGAAGCCACTGCCCTGCCTCTTCTGTCTGATCTGTCCCCTGCCCTCGCCCCTTCCTCCCAGCTGGTGAGTCTGGCCAGTGAAGTTCAGGACCTGCACTTGGCCCAGAGGAAGGAAATGGCCTCCGGCTTCAGCAAGGGGCCCAGCCTAGGGCTCCTGCCCGACGTTCCCTCCCTGATGGAGACGCTCAGCTACAGCTACTGCTACGTGGGAATCATGACAGGTGAGTGTGCCTGCAGCCCCCAGGCCTGCCTCCTGCACCTCGTCGCCCTGGCTCCACCTCGCACCCGGGGGTCTGCGCCCGCTTGGTGTTCCCGCCTCCACTCCAGCATCTGCTGCTCTCAGGGCCAGCATGGAGGCCTGGGTCTAGCTCAGACTCTCCCACGGCTCCCCCAGAGGACAGACAGACTGTTCTCGGCCTCAGGGATTCCTGTGGCTTCTTAGGAGCCCACGGGATGAAGCAGAAAGGTCTACACGACCCTGATGTTTCTGCCACCAGGGAACAAATGTTCACGTTCTGTTCCCACTTTCACCTCAGGGAATATTTTTCACTCACGCTGACCTCCCAGAAGGTTCTCCTTTTGACGACAGCTTTACCGAACTGTCATCGATACTCACCCACTGAAAACTACATCCCATTCGCTAGTTTTCAGTGTAGTTGCGGAGTCGTGCAACCACCACCACCATGTCACTGTAGGGCAATTGTGTCACTCCACAAGGAAACCTGGGCCCTTCCGCCATCATCCCTCCAACCTCCATCTGCCCCAGTCCCTGGACACCACTGGTCGGCTTCCTGTCTCTCTAGATTGGCCCTTTCTGATCACTTACGGATGGGATCCTGCTGTCTCTGGTCTTGTGTGACCTGGGAGGCTGTCACTTCTGTTCATTCCACTGCTCAGCCCTCCCCCGGGCCAGGGCCAGGTCATCACTGTACCTCAGGTGCTACAACTGTGTCCCATTCTCCATCAGTGACCCCCTGCGGTGCCTGCCCTGCTTGGGGCGGGGGGGCGGAGGAGGGGGCAAGGGAGACCAGCACTTCCCAGCCTATGGTGGTTTCCTAGCTCTTCGAACAGAACCCCCGTCCTCAGTGCCTGCAAGGCCGGGAAGCCGGCCCCTGCGACCCTCTGACTTCTCACGCCACGCTCTTCCTCCCCAGAAGCACTGCTCTGCCTCCTCCCTCATGCAGAGCTCACCCCCGGCCCTCGGGGTCTGGCTCATCCGTCCCCATCTTTCTTAGGGACTTGTCTCCATAGCACCCCCTTCTCCGGGTCTTTGTTCCTCTTGACCTGGCTGGCTGGCCTCTTTCTTTCTCTGAGTCCTGTGAACTTCCCCCTCTCTGGTTTCTTTCTTTCTTTTAAGATTTGATTTTATAGGTTTAATTTTTTTCTTCTAAACTTCTATTTAACTTCTAGTTAGTTAACATAGAGCGTCACATTGGTTTCTGGAGTAGAATTCAGTGATTCATCACTTAACATGCAACACCCGGTGCTCATCTGAACAACTGCCCTCCTTAATGCCCCTCCCCCATGCAGCCCACCCCCCGCCCACCTCCCTCCATCAGCCCTCGGTTTGTCCTCTCTCGTTAAGAGTCTCTTATGGTTTGTTTCCCTCTCTGGTTTTTTTTCCCCCTTCCTCTGTGTTCATCTGTTTTGTTTCCTAAATTCCACATGAGTGACGTAACACGGTGTTTGTCTTTGTCTGACTTATTTTGCTCAGCATAATACCCTCTAGCTCCATCTACGTTGTTGCAAATAGCGAGATTTCATTCTTTTTGATGGCTGAGTAATACTCCATGGTGTATATACACCACACTTGAAATTGTATGTTTAAGTAACCTCCACACCCAGTGCCCAACGTGTGGCTGGAACTCAGGACCCCTAACATCAGGAGCCTACCAACTCACTGGCTTCTTGTCCCTTCCTGTCTGAGCCTCCCTCCCCTGTTATGGGTTTCATACCCCCACCCTCTCCCAGCTCTGCAGTCCCGGGCCCCTGGCCTCCAGACCCCGAGCTGTGGCCACCCTCCCAGCCCGTTGGAGTCTGACCAGCTGCCTCCTCCCCAAGTCTCCACTCCGCCCCCTCCAAGCTCCCCATCTCAGGCCCCTCCCCAAGTCTCTGCT
>NW_027397163.1:68589-79827 GCF_003265705.2 Callorhinus ursinus
CTCCCGGGTCTGAGGGAGGAGGGGCCGGGGGCTGGGCCCCCGGGGTCTGGGGGGGGGGGGGCGGGGGGCGGGACTCCCGGGTCTGAGGGAGGAG
The DNA here is from genome assembly GCF_003265705.2 of Callorhinus ursinus. Lineage (NCBI taxonomy): Eukaryota > Metazoa > Chordata > Mammalia > Carnivora > Otariidae > Callorhinus > Callorhinus ursinus. The sequence continues at coordinate 68,684 of NW_027397163.1, forward strand.
GGGCTGGGGGCTGGGACTCCTGGGCCCTCCTAGCCCCTGCTGTCCTGCCCCAGGCCCGTCGCTCTCCTCTGTGCTCAATGAGCTCCCCAGTGCTGCTACCCTTCGGTACCGAGGTCCTGGGGTTCTGCCGTGGGGGGCATCGGAGGAGGAGGAAGAAGATGGAGAGAGGAACATCCAGGCCATCGCAGAAGCCACCCAAAAGGAGCTGGAGGAGCCCCTCCCCTCCCGGGAACTGCCCTGGCCCATGCAGGCCCGCCGGGCACACAGGTGAGGCTCATCTCCCGCTTCCCAGCCAGGTAAGGACCATAGTCTGGCTTGTTGGCGCTGTGTCTGCTTCTCACTCGGCTGCCTCTCTCTGCTTCTCTGGCTTCTTTCCCGCTGCCTGTGTCTCTGCTTTCTCTGACTCCAAAGAGTCCTGTCTCCCTGACTCCAGGACTCTTCCCTCGCCCAGGTTCATGCTCTCTGTCTCTACTCTGGCGATTTCTCCCCATGCCTGAGGTCCGTTCTTCGTGTTTTCCTCTCTGCGTCTCTGCCGCTTCCATCTTTCCCTTCCCCGTCTACCCGCTTTACAGGGCTGGTGAACGATGAACGTGCTGGGCTGCTTGGGCAATAATTATAGGTGTCCCCCGCTATCCAAAGGTTGGCGTCCTATCAAACCTTTCGTAAAGCAAAGAGTCATGTGGGTCTTTCCTAAAAACAAAGCACTGCACTGGAACTTTGGGCAAGTGTGGGATACCCGTGTTATGCATTTGTACCTGAGAACAGCAGAACGTGAGAAGCAAGCAAGTGCAAGGCCCTTCTGAGTCTGAGGTCGTATGTCTTGGAATTGTTCTCCAAACCCCATCATTTTGGGGTTTTAGGGTGGTTTTGTCACACAGGCATGCTTGATCACCACTGGTGATGGAATTCAGCCTCCAGCCCCGCTCCTCCCCTCCCCCTGGCAACCAGCCCGCACTCGTAGTTGGGGTCCAAAAGTCACCTCACTTATGTTACAAGACACCTTTATCTCATCACTTAGGGCATCCCAAGGGTTTTTAAACCTCTGTGTCAGGAAGAGGGACAAAAACCAGATATATATTTATTAGGAATCACAGGATCACACCTTCTTTCCTTTTTTACTTTTCCTTTATGATATTTGCCTACAGAAAAGTGTACCAAACATTCTGTATACACTGAGAGATTCCCATCGCGAGATCCCAGACAAATTCCACATAGGGCAAGAGACAGCTCTGTGGGACCCAGAAGCACCCCACATGCCCCATATCCCAGACGTCTATGAATCTTTTTTTTTTTTAAGATTTTTTAAATTTATTTATTTGACAGAGAGAGACACAGCGAGAGAGGGAACACAAGCGGGGGAGTGGGAGAGGGAGAAGCAGGCTTCCCGCGGAGCAGGGAGCCCGACGCGGGGCTCGATCCCAGGACCCCGGGATCACGGCCTGAGCCGAAGGCAGACGCCCAACGACTGAGCCACCCGGGCGCCCCTGACGATCTCTTCCTTGCTTTCCTGTAGAGCTTTGCCACCTTCGAGTGCATCCCTAAAGAGCAGGGTGTGCGTTTGCTCTGGAGCTCTGTACACAGATCCCTGCAGTCTCGATATCCTGCCTGGCTTTTTATGCATTCGCTGTGTCTCTTCCTGTTGCTGTGGAGTAATTCCAAGTTACCGATATCCTGCAATTTACTTCCTGGTCCCGCTGTTGTCTTGTTTCTACATTTGGGTGGTGTCCAGTTGGAGCTGCTGGGCCCTTCCTATTCTGTCTCTGAATCTGTTTCCCTACCAGGCAGAGCCATGCCAGGGACCAGGTGGCTCAGGGATCAGGTTCCAGATCCGCACAGTGGGCCCTGCGGCTTCGGCGGTCCAAGGAGAAGATGAAGGCAGGCCTGCGCACCTTGCAACCCTGGTCGTGGACGCTGAAGAGAATTGGGGGTGCGGTGGGGTTGAGGCTGGTGTCTTGGGGCAGGCCCCACTCCCGGGTCTGAGGGAGGAGGGGCTGGGGCCTGGACTCCTGGGTCTGAGGGAGGAGGGCCTGGGGGCCTGGACTCCTGGGTCTGAGGGAGGAGGGGCTGGGGCCTGGACTCCTGGGTCTGAGGGCGGAGGGGCTGGGGGTCCGGACTCCTGGGTCTGAGGGCCGCGGGAGTCCGGACTCAGACAGGAGCCCCAGGCCTCTCTGGCGCCCCCTGCAGGCCAGTTTGGCGCCGGCACTGAGTCCTACTTCTCTCTGCTGCGCTTCCTGCTGCTTCTCAACGTGCTGGCGTCAGTACTTAAGGCCTGCATGACGCTGCTGCCCACCTGGCTGGAAGGGACTCCCCCGGGCCCCCCTGGCCCTGGCATCTCCTCACCCTGCGGCTTCTACAACCCCAACCCCCAAGGCCTGGTCACCTTCCCCACCCATCTCTTCAACCTGCTCTCCGGAGAGGTGCGTCCCTGGGAGAACCCCCTCCTCTGAACCTCAGTGCCCCCGATTCTTTTTTTCTTAATGTTTTATTTATTTATTCATGAAAGTCAGAGAGAGAGAGGCAGAGGCAGAGGGAGAAGCCGGCTTCCCGCGGAGCAGGGAGCCCGATGCTGGGCTCCATCCCAGGACCCTGGGACCATGTCCTGAGCCGAAGGCAGACGCTTAACCATCTGAGCTACCCAGGCACCCTGCCCCCCAATTCTGATTGCCCAACCACACGGTGCACTCTCCCTTTGCAGGGTTTTCTAGAATGGTCTCCTCTCTTCTATGGGTTCTACCCACCCCGCCCACGCCTGGCAGTCACCTACCTGTGCTCCGTCTTTGTCATTGGTCTCCTGTACCTGCTGCTCATCCTCCATCGGTCAGTAACCCCGGGCCCCCTGGGAGCGTGGGGAGGGACTTGTGGTGGGAGAAGACCCCTCCCCAGGAATCCAGAGTCTTGCTCTGTGACCCCTTTCTCTCAGTTGGAGCTGAAATCAGATTTAAAAATGCTTCATAGTGCTAAAGACCAGTGATTAAGATGGGCAGTTTCTCCTTCCTGTGGCTTAGGGTAGGAGGGGAAGGTATGATATGAGCCAAACAAAGTGACTGCATCTTTTCTGGAGGGGAGAGTGCTCTGTAGGAAACTCACAGGGGCGATCGTTCATTCCCGCAACAAATACGTGTTAAGCCCCGACTATGTGCGGGCCGCTGTTCCAGACAGTTGGTAAAGCAGGACAACAAACAAAAACCCGACCGACTCCTGTCCTGGTGGAGCTGACAGTTTACCAGGTGAAACAGGTGATAAGCAATGAGCCGTAAACGAGTCGATGACGTGGCGTGTTAGCAGGTGATCAGGGCTCTGGACACTGCAGGTGAGGTGCACTGCTGTCTTTTAGGTGCCCGGGGGCCGCCTCACTGAGCCATGACCTTTAAGCAAAGACACTGAGAAGGAAAGGGATTTGGTCAAGGAAATCCCCGGGGGAAGAGCATCGCAGGCCGAGGGCCCAGCCAGAGCAAGGCAGGAGCAGGGTGGTGTGGTGGAGGGTGCCCTAGGCAGCTGGTGGGGCCGAAGCGGAGGGAGGTGGGGAGAGCGATGGAGGTGCACCTGCACCCCGTAAAGGATTTGGATGCGTTCCAAGCGAGATGGGACTCACTGCATGTCCTTGAGCAGAAGATCACCCCGATCTGATTTCGGTTTTATAAAGGGTTCTTCCTCTCTGGCTCTGTGGAAGAGAGAGAGGGAGGGAGGGAGGAAGAAGGAGAGGCAAGAAGGAAGGAAGGGAGGGAACAGAGTAAGGGATGGGTAAACCCGCAGCAGGTGGAATTGTAATCCAGGCAAGAGACAGTGGGGGCTTGGAGCAGGGTGGTGGCCGTGGTCAATTTTGGATATTTCTTTTTTTTTTTTAAGGTTTTATTTATTCATTTGAGACACAGATAGAGCACGAGCAGGGAGAGAGGCAGAGGGAGAAGTAGGCTCCCCACTGAGCCAGGAGCCCGATGTGGGGCTCGATCCCAGGACCCCGGGACCATCACCCGAGCCGAAGGCAGACACTCAACCATCTGAGCCAACCAGGCGCCCCTCTTTTTTTTTTAATTGAATTTCTACTCCCCCGCCCCAGCTTTCTTGAGATATAACTGACAGAAATAACGTTGTGTAAGCTTAAGATGTACAAAGTGTTGAATTGATACATTTATATATTGCAACATGATTACCACGGTAGTTAGCTGGTGCCTCCATCCCCTCACACAGTCATGTCTTTGGTGATGACATTTAAGATCTACTCTCTTAGCAACTTTCAAGTATATAATGCAGTATTGTTAACTATAGTCAGGATGTTGTACATTAGATCCCCAGAACTTAGAACTGGAAGTTTATATCCTTGGACCTTTATGTGTCCCCATCCCCTGGTAACCACCCTTTTACTCTGTTTCCTGGAGTTCAGCTTTTTTAGATTCCACAAATAAGTGGTATCATACAGTGTCTGCTCTGTCTGACTTATCTCACTTAGCATAATGCCCTCACGGTCCATCCATGTTGTTGCAAATGGCAGGACTTCCTTCTTTCCTGTGGTTGAATAATATCCTATTGCTATACATGTATATATCACATCTTCATCCATCCATTGAGAGACACTCAGGTTGTTTCATATCTTGGCTATTGTTGATAATGCAGTGAATGTTGGGGTGCAGATGTCTCCTTGAGATCCTCTTTTCATTTCCTTTGGATATATACCCAGAAGTGGGATTGCTGGATGATATGGTACTTCTTTTTTTTGGGGGGGGAACCTCCATACTGTTTTTCATAGTAGCTGCACTGATTTCATTACCAGCAGTGCACGAGGGTTCCCTGTTCTCCACGTCCTCACCAACAAGTGTTACCTCTTGTCTTCTTTTTTTTTTTAAAGATTTTATTTATTTATTTGAGAGGGAAAATGAGATAGAGAGCATGAGAGGGGAGAGGGTCAGAGGGAGAAGCAGACTCCCCGCTGAGCAGGGAGCCCGATGCGGGACTCGATCCCGGGACTCCAGGATCATGACCTGAGCCGAAGGCAGTCGCTTAACCGACTGAGCCACCCAGGCGCCCTACGTCTTGTCTTCTTGATGAGAGCCATCCTGACAGGTGTGAGGTGATAGCTCATTGGGGTTTTGATTGGCATTTCCCTGATGATCAGTGATGATGAACACTTGCTCACGTACCTGTTGGCCATCTAGATGTCTTCAGAAAAATGTCTTTTCAATTTCTCTGCCCATTTTTAAATTGAGGTTTTGTTTTGGGTTTTTTTTTTTTTGCTGTCGAATATTGTATGTGTTCTTTTTATATTTTTCTAAATAACCCCAATATCAGATATGATTTGCATATATTTTCTCTTATTCCATAGGTTTTCTTTTCATTCTGTGCATTCTTTTGCTGGACAGAGGCTTTTAAGTGGGGTGTAGTCCCACTTACTCCTTTTTGCTTTTGTTGCTTGTGCTCTTGGTGTCCTAACCAAAAAATTGTCCCCAAGATGAATGTCAAGGAGGTCTTCCTTTTTATTTCTCTAGGACTTTTTTCAGTTTTAGGTCTTATGTTTAAGTGTTTAATACATTTCAAGTTAATTTTTGTGAGTGGTGTAAGATTGAGGTCCAATTTCATTCTTTTGCATGTGGCTCTCCAGTTTTCTCAGCAACATTTGAAGAGACTCTCCTCCCCCCATTGAGTATGTGGGCTCTCTTCTCACATATTAGTTGACTGTGTATATATATATATATATATATATATAATTTTTAAAATCACACATATCCAGAAAAATGCAGAAACCGAAGAATAGAGCTTGATATGTTCCCATCCATATCAATAAATAGAACATGACCAGCCTCCAGAAGTCCCCTCAAGATCTCAAGTTACCGCCTCCCCCCACCAACTCCCTCCACCCCATCCTTTCTGTTCACAGCATGGACTGCTTCGGCCTGTTTTGTTCTTCATATAAAAGGGAGACTCTGGATGTATGTTGAGTAGAGCCCAGAGGGTTCCCTCATGATTGGAGGTGGGGCATGGTGAGGGTGAGAAGTTAGGAATGACTCCAGGTGTTGAGCCTGAGCACCGGGAAGGGCAGTGTTGCCGCCCTTGCGATGGGGAGAGCCGTAGGCAGCTGTGTCGGCGGGGCATGCAGTTTTGGCCGGTTGATTCCGAAGTGGCTTGTGGATGAACAAGGGGAATGGTGAGTAGGCAGTTGCATATGTGGGTTTCTGGAGACGGGTCCGGACTGGAGATGCAAATCTGGGACACACTCGCATTCAGGCAAGACTGGGAGTTCCTGGGGGGTGGGGGGACTGTGGTCAAGAAGGAAACCAAGGACTTGAAAAAGTGAAGTGTCTCCTAAATGCCAGGTGCTGTGCCAGGGTTATCAGATGGGGGTCCTCCTACAGGAGGCGAGATGAACGGAGAGAGAAATAAAAAGCCAATTTTAGGTTAAAAAGCAGATCAGCGATTTCAGTTTGGGAGCAGTACTATATAGAAAACAAATGAGATAATATGGTAGAGTTGATAGAACAGGGATCAGCAATTTTTTCCTGATGAAGCCCAGATAGGAAATATGTTCATGTTTTCGTTCATTTTCTGGCCAGTATGTCTCAACTCTGCTGTTGTAGGGCTAAGGCAGCTGTAGACAGTAAGTCAATGAGTGAACGTGGCTGTGTTCCAGTAAAACCTTATTTACTGAAACTGGTGCCAGAGTTTGCCATCCCCTGGGGTAGAGAATGGGTGGGGACACTCATTAAATGGAGCGGTCAATAAAGGACTGAGGAGGTGACCTGTAGGTAGAGACCAGAAGGAGGAGAAGGAACCAGCCAGGTGAGCGGCTAAGACCCGGGCATTCCAGGCAGGGGGAATAGCACGTGCAAAGGCCCTGTGGTGAGAAGAGGTTTGGAGTGTTCTGAGGAACGAAAGGCCAAGAAGAGAAGGAGGAGGGACAGGATTTGAACTTCAAGAAGTAGGTGGGGGCCAGATCGGGTGCATGCTGCTGGCTGGATGTGCTACGAAGTAGCCTAAACTTCAAAAATAAGGAGAAGCTGTGAAATAAGTTTTAAACAGTAGTACCACCTAATCTCCATAAAAAGGAACAGAATGGATTCAAGAGGGCACAGGTGGAAGCAGAGAGACCAGATGGCAATCCTCCTCGAGAGATGCTGGGGGCTTGTGCCGGGGCGGTGAGGGTGGATATGGAGCTCTTTGCCCAGTTTTCTCTGTTTCTTTCCCTTGCTCTGCTTTTCTTTTTTTAAGATTTTGTTTATTTATTTGACAGACACAGCGAGAGAGGGAACACAAGCAGGGGGAGTGGGAGAGGGAGAAGCAGGCTTCCCGCGGAGCAGGGAGCCCGATGCGGGGCTGGATCCCAGGACTCTGGGATTATGACCTGAGCCGAAGGCAGACGCTTAACGACTGAGCCACCCAGGCGCCCCTCCCTCTCTCTGCTTCTCTGTCCCCTCCCTGGGTCTTTGCCCCACTTCGAGTGTCCATCCTCCCTTCTCTGGGCCTTCCTCCCCCACCCCCTTCTCTGGACGTCTGTCCTTCCCTCTGAGTCTCTGACCCCTCTTTCTAGCCGTCTTGCCTTCATTTCACTGCCCCCCTTCTCTGAACCCCCCCTTTGGGCTCTCAGTCTCCCCAGGGTCTTTGTCTTCCTCACTCTGGGTCCTCGTGCCCTTCTTTCTGGAGCTCTGTCGCTATCCGCCGGGTGTCTGTCTTCCCGAGACTGCCCCTGAACCTCTCTCCCGGTCTTTGTCTCCACTGACTGTCTCTACGTCTCTGACTCTCTGCTAGGTGGCCGCTCGCCAAACGCCCAAGGTCCTAGGGTTCATTTCCCGGTGTGTCCCATGAGAGGGGTGTCCCCGCACTCGTGGCTGACCTTCCACACCCCGTCTCCTGGGTCTTCCCTCCCTTAGCTCCGTGTCAGGACTGAAACAGACGCTGCTGGCCGAGTCGGGGACCCTGACCAGCTACAGCCACCGGGTGTTCACCGCCTGGGACTTCGGCCTCTGTGGGGATGTGCACGTGCGGCTGCGCCAGCGCAGCATCCTCTACGAGTTGCAGGTGCGCTCAGGGGCCCGGAGGGGGCGGGGCCAAGAACATGGGCGGGGCCCCGAGCGGGGTGGGGCTCCGAGAGACGCTGGGTGGAGCTTTCTCCTAAGGAGGCGGCCCTTGGGAAATGAGAGGGCTGGGAGGAGGCCACAATAGGGATACCTGATGTCAAAGGGTCCCGGAAAAAGCAAGCAGCGGGGAGAGGGCGGGGCCGGAAGCTCCTCCGTTCGAGGTGAAGAGTTAGGGCCCGAAGGGGCTTGATAAAGAACTGGAACTCCGCACCGGGCATGCGTGTGGGGCGGGGCGCGGGGGCAGGATCTGGAACGCTGGTTCAGCCCTCAAGGGCGGGGCTTGGGGCACCGGGCGTGGCCTCGAAGGGCGGGGTGTGACGTTGTGGGGCGTGGCCCGTGGTATGGGGTGCTGGGCGGAGCTGTGGAGGGGCGGGGCCGGGAGATCTAAATTGTCCCCTAGAGGACCGTGGAGGGACTGGAACAAGGATTGTAGAAGTCCTTAGAGGAGTGTTGCTCTATTGGTTCCGGTTGAGCAGGGGGCTCTGAACCACCTGCAGGGCGTGGGGGAATTGAGCCCAAATGGACATCTTTCCTGGCCTCAGGTGGAGCTGGAAGAAGCTGTGGTGCGGCGCCAGGCCGCGGTACGGACCCTGGGCCAGCAAGCCCGGGTGTGGTCGGTGCGGATCCTGCTCAATCTGCTGGTGATTGCACTCCTGGGAGCAGCCTTCTATGGAGTCTACTGGGCTACAGGGGCCACTGTGGAGCTGCAGGTGTGGAGGGTCCTGGGGGAGGAGGGTCCTGTGGTCCCGGCACTTACTTTTCCAAGGTTGGAGGGGACTGAAGTCTATAATTCCTGGGCTCTTAGGAGGGAAGGGGGCATACGTTTGAACCTTGGACTTCGGGTGCTGGGGGAGGATGTGTAGGAAGGTTCTGGAGGACCAGAACCCCAGGGTCTCTTTGCTTGGTCCACCTTCTCTCCTAGGAGATGCCCCCTGTCCAGCAGATGCCACTGCTAAAGCTCGGGGTGGATTACCTTCCGTCCATCTTCATCTCTGGGGTCAACTTCTTGCTGCCACCTGTGTTCAAGCTCATTGCCCCACTGGAGGGCTACACTAGGAGCCGCCAGATTGTTTTTATCCTGCTCAGGTTCTAGCCTTTGGGGGTGTGCTAGGGATGATAGCAGGGCTGGTCTGAAGGACACTGGCTCTAGCACATAAGGCACGGAAATCCCCAGAATACGGGACCCAGTGAGATCTGGATTCAAATCCTTCCTCTTGTTCACAGAGCCTAGGTTTCTTCATCTGTGAAGATGGGAGAACTGTGAGCGTGTTCCATGCAGCGGGGGTGGGGGTGTGGGTGGGGGCAGGGTGAGCACTGGTCAGTGCTGATTGCCTTTCCCTTCTCCTTGCCAGGACCGTGTTTCTCCGCCTGGCCTCCTTGCTAGTCCTGCTCTTCTCTCTCTGGGATCAGATCACTTGTGGGGGCAAGGCTGAGGCTGAGGAGTGCAAAATCTGTGGCTACAATTTCAAGGAACTACCGGTGAGGAGAAGGGCCCCGAATCCTGGGTCTTTCGAGGACAGGAGATGCTAGGCGAGTCCAGACTCCAGGTTTGAGAGGAAGGAGGAGCTTAAGGTGCTAGAACACCCTCCCCTTGAGGACTAGCTTACGGATGTTCGAAAAAAACTGAGGACCTTCCCCCACCCCCACCCCCACGGCCCGAAAGGATTGTTAGGATCTCACACGCTTGTGATTTGGAGACTTGGATGCTTGGGTCTCCAGGTGCCTGGGTCCTGAGGTCTTCCTGACCCATGACTTCCTTCCTCAGTGCTGGGAGACTCGGCTGGGGCAGGAGATGTACAGACTCCTGCTCTTTGACCTGCTGACTGGCGTGGCTGTCATGCTGCTCATCCAGTTTCCTCGGAAGTGAGCGCCCCGCCCCTCAGAGTGCCCCCACCCCCCTTGCTAGCCCCGCCTCTGCTCCATTTCTTTGCCCTAGGTCCGCAGACCAGGCCCCCTGTTACCTAGTTACTTCCCTCTGGCCCCGCCCCTACCTCTAGCCCTCGGGCGTCGGCCTCCGGACACACACCCTCCCGGACTTCGAAAGCTCCACCCCTATTCAGATCTGTTCACTTCCCATTGGTGGGCGGGATGGCGGAGGCGGGGCAAGGGGGCCGCCACGCCTCTGACTCGGCCCCGCCCTGTCCCCCAGACTACTCTGTGGCCTCTGTCCCGGGGCGCTGGGTCGTGTGGTGGGAACCCAGGAGTTCCAGGTGCCCGACGAAGTGCTCGGGCTCATCTACGCACAGACGGTGGTCTGGGTAGGGAGTTTTTTCTGCCCTTTACTACCTCTGCTCAACACGGCCAAGTTCCTGCTACTTTTCTGTTTGAAGAAGGTGAGGAGTGTGGCGGGTTCCTGGGTCCTGGAGGCGGAGGAGGAGAACAAGGGTCCCCAGCTACTAGATCCTGAGAGAGGAGGGGGCGGGAGGGCAGACTCCTGGATGTGGGAGGAGGGGTTTAGGGTGTCGTAACTTTTCCGTCCGAGGGAAGAGGGGACCTGGACTCCCGGGTCTGATGGCAGCAAAGGACGAGGGACTTCTGGTTCCTGACTGAGGAGGGACCAGGACTCCTGGGTGATGAAAAAGGACAGGCTAGGACTCAGTCTTGTGTCTCCTTCTCCTGACAGTTGACCCTTTTCTCCACCTGCTCCCCGGCTTCCCGCACCTTTCGGGCTTCCACAGCGAATTTCTTTTTCCCCATGGTCCTTCTCCTGGGTCTGGCCATCTCCGCTGTTCCCGTGCTTTACAGCATCTTCCTGTAAGTGTGAGAGGTACCTGCCCCTCCCCCGCCCTCCTCCAGGATTCTGAATCTTGGCCATCTTTGAACACTGCCTGTCTCTGCCCTCTTCAGGATCCCACCTTCTAAGGTGTGTGGTCCATTCCAAGGGCAGTCGTCCATCTGGGCCCAGATCCCTGAGTCTATTTCCAGCCTCCCTCAGACTGTCCAGAACTTTCTCTTTTTCCTGGGAACCCAAGCTTTTGCTGTGCCTCTTCTGTTAATCTCCAGGTGAGGGAGCCCAGACTCCTGGATCTGAGTTTGTGTGCCCTGGGGGCCCCTTGTTTCTAAGGGAGGAGGGGCCTGGGG
>NW_027397163.1:79837-110837 GCF_003265705.2 Callorhinus ursinus
GAGGGGCTGGGGGCCTGGACTCCTGGGTCTCAGGGAAGAGGGGCTGGGGGTCCAGATCCCTGGTTTCTAAGGAGCCATTACATTGAAGATATTCTAAGAGCGTTCTGGCTTCCATTTCTGTCTTGTCTAGCATCCTGATGGCATATACCATGGCCTTGGCTAACTCCTACGGACGTCTCATCTCTGAGCTCAAACGCCAAATAGAGACGGTGAGCCAGACCGGGTTCGTGGGAAGGGGTCCTGGATATGTAAAGAAATAGGGGGAAAAGGTCTATCTCACCTCCACTTCTTTACCCTTTCCTCAGGAGGCGCGGAATAAGGTCTTCCTGGCGCAGCGCGCTGTGGCCCTGAGCTCGGCCAACGGGGCTCCTTGACCTCCCTAGCCTGGGTCAGGACGATGTCCCAATTTCAGTCCGGACCTGCCCCCGGACCCTTTGTAAGCCTCCGGTGCGTCATCTGTAAAAGGAGAGAACTTGAGAAGACCCCAAGCCCTTACAGCCCTGGGATTCGGAGATTCCCAGGGCCCTGAAGTCCCCCAACCCTGCCAAGCCCCTTACTCTCCGGTTAACCTCTTGTATCAATAAACTCAGCTGAGGTTACAGAGCACTCTTTCTAACTTGCATCCCGAGGCTGGGGGGTGGGGGAAGAGCCAGACACAGGCCAATCAAATGTATTGGCCTCGAGAAAACATGACGGGCATGTCAGCCAATCAGCGGCCGCGTCCGGTAGCTTCAGGGCGGGGACACGTGACGGGCTCAGAACCGTGGCGAGAGGCGGTCGCTAGGCTACACCAACGCAAATTTGGCGTCTCAGCCAATCAGCTCTCGCTACGGCCTGGAGGGGCGCGGCAGCCAGCCCAGGACCAATCCGTGGCTGAGGCAGGAACAACAGGGAGGGGCATCCTCGCCAACAGGAAGTGCTCGGAGGCGGGCCTGCCAGTCGGCGGACGGCTACGACGCCATGAATATCTTGCCCAAGAAGAGTTGGCACGTCCGGAACAAGGACAATGTCGCCCGCGTGCGGCGTGACGAGGCTCAGGCCCGGGAGGAGGAGAAAGAACGTGAGCGGAGGGTGCTGCTCGCTCAGCAGGAGGTAGGCCCGAGTGGGGTCGGGCGGGACTCCCTGGCCGAGCGCGCATGCGCGTGGGGAGGGGCCGGAAGCGGGGGTGGTGCGCAGGCACCGTGCGTCCGGTGAGGCCGGAGGAGCTGGGCGTGGCTAGAAGCGCGGAGGGGGGGCCCCACTGGCCGGGCCCTCCCCCTCCCCCTCCCCCTCCCCCTCCCCCTCCCCGCGCCTCTCCCTTGCCCTGGTGTCCCCCATTCGTGTAGTTCGCGAGGCCTGAGTGTGCCTGGCACAGTAGGGGCTGGTGAAAAAAATGAACCCTTGCCCGGTTCAAGGAAACTCGGGCCCCTGTTTAGTTCGCACACCCTCCCTGTTGAGCGCCTACTGTGTGCTCGCCCGGTGCAGAGTGCTTGACCTGCGGTCTCTCAAGCTTGCAGGGGCGCTGTCCTCCGTGGTGCAGAGAAGTGGGCTGTTTCTGAGGGAAGGGACAGTGCAACACGCCCACCCCGCTGTGGGGCGCGCCCTCTCCCTGCTCCCCCCCACCCCCCAGGGGCTTTGTGTAACCTCTGATCCCTCGTTTTCAGTCCTTCAGCGAATCTGCTCCTCACCTGAACTTTAAAAGTTCGCTTTTGTCGGCAGAGATTGCACGTCGTCTTGGGAGCAGTGACTTGGGAGTCCCGCCTGTAGTTCTGGTCGCCTGTTCTCATATTTTGGGCTGTCTTTCCAGCTGTTTTTGTTGTGTCACCCGAGGTTGGGAACCCTTGTGGCTGACCGAGAAGGCCGTGTACAAGCCCAGGTGCCACCTCACTGTCCCACCGTCTCCCGGGCCAGGACAGGTGTCTCTGCTGGGCTCCCAGGGCCCATGCGCCCTTCCTTACAGCCCCCAGCACCAACACTGGGGTCCTCTGTGCTGGGTACCGGTCTCACAGTTCTTGGAGTCATGTCTAGGTTCTGAATTCTCTGCCTGTACCTTTGTTTTTCCCAGGCCCGCACAGAGTTCCTACGGAAGAAAGCCAGGCACCAGAACTCACTCCCTGAGCTCGAAGCAGCACAGGCGGGGGCCCCGAGTTCTGGCCCCGTGGACCTGTTTCGGGAACTGCTGGAGGAAGGAAAAGGGGTGACCAGTGGCAATAGAGAGTACGAGGAAGAAAAGCGACAGGAGAAAGTAAGCTGGCCCCCCACCTAGGCAGTCCTGGGTAGAGCCGGGGGGTGACTGACGGGAACAGAGCAGTGGGAGGGGGGGAAACGAGCTGCTACAGAGAACTCCGTATGGAACATGGCACTCAGGAGTGCGGGTTACTGCCATCCAGGGCTGCAGGGGCTTGGAAGTGGGTGCTGGAGCCCCCTCCCCCCACCCGCTGTGGGACTGCTAGGTACAGACCCCTGTAGAGGTGTGGGAGCTCTTTCAATGTCAGTCAGAACCTGGGCTCCTGTCGCTCACCTGCTCAGGGATTCCCACCAAACCCTGAACTTGCCTTTGTCTCACCCTTTTGCCTTGCTGGCTGCTTTCAGGTTTGTCCCCACGTTACCTCCCCAAAGTTGCCTGCCTCGGGAACCCTGAAGCAGCTGCACCCCCCCTTCCCCCATGCTTGTTACTGAACCCACCGTCATGCCCAGGGCAGGAGCCCCACCTCTCCTTAGCACATGGCAGGGCTGGCTCACGTTGGTTCTGCCCGTCCAGGAGCCTCGGCTGTCCTGTCGTCACGTGGAGGGCTCCCCGAGGGGAGACGTGCGTGACCTCCTCACCTCCCTAGTTTCTGTCCCCCGCAGGAGAGGCAGGAGAAAGCCCTGGGCATCCTGACATACCTGGGCCAGAGTGCAGCGGAAGCCCAGACTCAGCCGCCTTGGTACCAGCTCCCCCCAGGGCGAGGGGCCCCCCAGCCCGGCCCAGGTCCAGAGGAGAAGATCAAGAACCGCCTGGACCCTCTGCGGGAGATGGAGAAGCATTTGAGGAGGAAGAGAGGGCACAGCAGTGATGACAGCGGCCGCAGCAGAAAGGGGAAGGAGGGGCCGGAGAAACAGCGGCGGGAAGCGTAAGGAAGCTGGGCCGGCCGTGTGGGCACTAGGTCCGGGGCTGGGCGGCTGGAGGCGGCTCTCAACATGTGGTCTTGGGGCCCCGACGCCCATCCGGGGGTCTGCAGAGGCAAGCCCGCTTTCCTGATATCCCCAGGCAACGTTCACTCGGTCTCGAGTGTCCAGTGGCTTCCGGGGAGACAGTGTGGGTGGGGACAGACAGGCTTCCATGTAAGACGGTGATAAAACCCACTGAGACCTAAAGCTTTCTGGGGGCCAGAGTTCCAGAGCCATGGGGTCAGAGCAGGTTACCTGCGTCCCTAGCAGGACAAACCTGAGCAGTTGGTCTTCCACAGAAGGGGAAACTGAGGCCCAGGGTGTGCTCATTGTCACAGCTGATTAACAGTGGGCTTTCTTGAGCTGGAGGGGCACCCCACCGTAAGGGGGGGCGGGGAGTGATGGGAGCCCCAGAGCCTTGTGTGCAGCATGAAGCCAGCTTCCCACCTTCAGGCCTCACAGACCAGAGCACGTCCGCTCGGGGGAGAGGGGGTGGGGGCTCCAGGGGCTCCAGGCTTTCTGAGCTTTCTGACCTGACTCCTCTCCCCAGACCCCCGGCCCTGGACCAGCTTCGAGCTGAACGTCTTCGGCGGGAAGCAACGGAACGTGCTCGGGCGGAGGCCCTCCTGGCCCGGGTGTGGGGCTTAGCCCCCCAGAAGGACCAGCCCGAAGAAGAGGCTGACGAACGGCGGAGGCGGTACAACTCCCAGTTCAACCCCCAGTGGGCCCGGCGTCCCGCCAGCAACACCCAAGCGCTCACTGACTCCTGGGGGGAGAGGAGAGGCCGCAGCTGCCAGCCGTCATATAAAACTATTTATTCATAAATATTTTCCAAAATGAAAATAGGTTTACCAAAAAAATGTCCCTCACTGGGGAGGGGAGGAGGGGGCAGCCCTTGCCCCCAGGCCCCCAGGGTGGGGCTGCTTCCTGGGGGCGAGGGCTGCCCCGTGGCCTGGGGCCTCCCCCAGTCTTCCAGGGCAGGGCCCTCGCCTGGGCAGGGGGGGTCAGCATGCGGGGGAGGGGGAGGGGGAGGGGCGGGTGGAGGGAGGGGCCGGTGTCACTGGAGGTCCCGGTCCTCCAGGTAGCGGTACTCGAAGGTGAAGCCTTCCTTCTTCCGCTGGCCCCACTTCTCGTAGTCAAAGTAGATGTAGGTGCCCTGGCCAGGGGAGAAGGTGGTCAGCGAGTGGGCGAGGAGGTGGCCGGGGCTCCGGGCCGGACCAACGGAGGGGACAGGCCTCGGGGCCAGGGGTGCAGGCACCGGGCCCGGCACCCTGCATGCATGTGCCGTGTCCCTCCACCCTCCCCAGGCTCTTCTCAGGCAGGAAAGGTCGTCCTGTGCGCTTTAGAGGAAACGGGGAGGCGTGGAGGAGCCACAGCCGGGCCTCGACCCCGGGCACGTTTACACAGTGGCTATGGCTTCTCGTGACGGCTGCGGCGTTTGAGCACAGAGCCGGTGCTCAGTGCTCGAGCTGTGTCCTAGCATTTGGTCTTCACGCAACCCTGAGGCCGTGACCCCGTCCTAGAGAACGGAACAGGCTGAGTCTACATCCAGGCACGCTGTTGGGACAGATGTTTTATTGGTGACAGGGGTGGCATGGGCATTTCCGAAGGAGTGAGGCCTTGACACGTACTTGGAGGGTTACTTTGGCCCCAACGGGGATGGGGCAGGGAGTCTGGTTAATGTGCGAGAGGACACAGGGGAAGGGGGCTGGGTCTGCACTGAGCGTCTGAAATGCGGCAAAGAACCTGAAAGAAGCGAGGGGAGGGGCCCGAGTTCTCTGAGGACAAGGCCTTGCTCAGGACTTGGCGTCAGGCAAGTACCTGGTGGAAGACACCACTGTGGGGTATAGCACTTAAGTTACTGGAAACAAAGTACACCCCTGATACTTACTATGGAACAAGCAGTATTAACACATGTCCTTCCCATTCAATCCTTGTAACCACTGCACCCAGGGCGGTCTGTGAGCCCGTGCTTACACGTAAGGACAGGGAGACAGGTCCAAGCGACTTGCCCAAGGTCACCCAGCAGGAACTGGGTTCAAACCCATGTGGTGTGGCTCCAGCGTGGGGTGCAGCAAGTGGGAGATCACCACCACCACGTGGGAAGTCATTAAGAAAACAGCGTCCCCCTCCGTGGTTGCTGCGGAGCCCCTACTCTGCTGGGCATGGGGGGGGGCCGGACGAGGGAGCGGCACAGGCCCCCGTGGAGCATGGGGTGGGCAGGGCACAGGGAGGGGCCCTCACCTGCTCAAACTCATCCGTGATGGTCTTGGGCTCCTCGTGCCTCTGGAACCACATCATGTACTTGGTGTGGAATCGCCACGACTGCTTCTTTAGGGCTTTGGCTGCCAGGTACTGCGCCTTCGTGCCCTGGGGGAGGAAGCGTGGAGCCGGGGATCAGGGGGCCCCCAAACTGGTGGGGCGAGGGGCACAGGGCTGACCCCAGGCCCTGCCGTGGACCGAGGTTGGGCTGGACAGTCCCGGGGGAGAGGGGCTGGGGCACAGAACATACCACTGCTGGCCAGGAGGAGGAAAATGCTTCCAGAGAAGCTTTGAGAAGGAAGAAAAACTACTGCATGTTGGGAGTTTGGAAAGTTTCCCCGGGGCAGGGGGGTGGGGGGTGGGGGGTGGGGGTGGACTTGTCGCCATTCCCTGGGGTCATGCAGAGGGGCTGGCACTGTGGGCACAGCCGTGGGTGGCCAGAGTGGGGCTGGGGTTCCCTGGCCCCCAGCCTCAAAACGGACGTGTCTGTGCTGACGTGGGAACAGGGACATGGTTGCCAGGGTGGGGGTGGGGGAGCAGGGCTGTGGGATGGGGAGGGGGTGCGGTCCCGGTGGCCGCAGCGGGGCACCCACCTCACCCCTCCAGCCCGAGGGGGGACGGCGGCGGTGGCGGCGAAGGCGGGGGGCCCGAGGCTGCCCTGGGGGCCCTGCTGTACCTCCAGATAGTAGAAGATGAAGAAGAGTGTCTCTGTTGACAGGCGCTGGTAGAACTCCACGGTGTCCGAGTGTGGGGGTGGCATCTGGTGGTGGTAGGGGGGCGTCGGGCAGGGGTTCCGGGGGAGGTACTGCCTGTGGAGGAGCAGAGGGTTGGTTCCTGTGCCCGACAGTCGGTGCGGCGTGAGGATCTGCCTCACTGATCAGGGGCAGCTTCTCAGGCGCCTGGTCACCCCCACACCGGATGCCTCCAACCCGGCTCTTGCGCACAGCCTGCAGGAGGACTGCTCACATGCGGTCTCAGGATGGGGAACCAGGTCCCACCAGGGCCGCCTCCCTCACGTTCGCGGGTCCCGGCCCCTCACCGGATGCGCTCGGAGTCTGAGGGGTGGGGCATGTGGTGCCAGGCGGCCTCCTCCATGGCCTGCTGGTAGAGCTGCTCCTTGGTGAGGGGCACAGGCCCCAGTGGACATACGCCCAGTGACAGAGGGATGTTGACCTCCGACAGCTGCAGGGGCGGCTGCGCCGAGGCCGGCGGAGCAGAGGTGCTGCTCAGGATGATGTCTGCGGGGAGCGCAGGGCCAGGCCCTTTGGTCAAGAGGCCGGGGTGGGGGGCCGCCCCCCTCGCCGGGCCGCCGCCGCCGCCTCACCCAGACCCTCACCTCGCTCGGTCAGGTGCAGCGTGGGCACGGGGTCCTCAATGCCGGAGCTGATGGCTGCCCGCTCCGCCATGGACTTGAGAGAGCTCAGAGGCTCAGGGGCCTGCAGAGAGAAGAGAGCTGGGACCCACACTCCCACCCCCTCCGGCGGGGGGGGGGGGGTCAGCAGAGCCAAGGCCGCCGGCGTGAAGAACGCCGCCACAGCACCTAACAGGGGACGCAATGTGGACGCGGGGGAACAGGCAGCACTGGCGAAGCGCCTGTCCAGGGGGGGCCCCCGCCGTGCAGGACCGCAGCGGCCAGCAGACCAAACCGCGGTGCACGCACAGGGCACGCCCGGCAGCGCGCGGTCCTCTGTGCGGGCTTCCCTCCGCACGCACACCCATTCCACGGGCAGCCAGGCTGCCGAACGCTGCCGAGGGGCAGGGGGGATGGGGCGGTCTCCCGACACCCCTGGCATCCCAGCTCCCTGCTGGCGGACAGGCAGGCCCGAAGCCACGCCCGGAGCAGGTGTCTGAGCCGTGGTCAGCGCAGCCTGCAGGCCCCGGGCCTCTGTGCCGCCTCCCCATCCCCCCATCCCTCACGCCACCTGCCCTCTGTGCTCTTCTCCCTGGCCCCGGAGGGACCTGCCCAGGCCACATCCGCCTGTGTCCCTTCTCTGCTCACAGCCCAGTGGACCCCTTTACTCCAGACAGATAGACACACTATAAATTTCCTGTCCATGGTTCCTCCAAACTGCACGCTTACTCTGGGCCACACTCTGTTCCAAGGGCCTCACTGTCCTGTCATAACTGAGGTGCAATTATAAGCACCTGCTCCGTCCACAGAAGGCCACACAGAACATGGAGCTGAGGTTAAATGCAGGCCCAGAAAGTCAGCCCCACACTCTGCTCCCCTTTCAGACCCTGGCGCCCAGGACCCCACAGCCCTCTAGGACACCCCACCACCGCAGCCAGCTTGCACCCCCACCTCCTGCCTATGGAGCCCTGCCCCAGCATTCTCCCCCAGCTCCGACAGCAGCCCTCCCAGAACTCCAGCATGAGAACCACTCCTTCCTCCCTCAGCCTTTCCCGCCACTGGGCCCCCACCTCTCCCAGCTCAGAGATCGCCCCCCACCCCAGGTCTTGCTGGGCCATCTCCCCAAGTCCGAGGCACCTCTGCAGGTCCATGGCACCCGCTGCCCCGGGCCCGTGCAGTCCCACTTGGCTTTCTGTAGAGAAGGTGGGACTGGCTGTGGTCACCTGGCATGAAGCATGGCCCAGAGTGGATGTGTTTTCTCAACTTAGACGGTCCCTCAGAAGGGAAAAGGAGGGCGGCGAGCTTGATGGTGGCGTGTGTGAAGGCGCGAGAAGACACGAGGTCAGAGAGGATGGTGGGAACCCAGAGGGCAGGAGAGCAAGTCCAGCCAGGAGCCCAGGAAAGAGTCCCAGAGAGCAGGGTGGTGGAGCCCGGGGACCAGGCAAGGGGGCACGTGGTGGGGAGGAGCGAGCAGGCAGGGGGCGGGGGGGTGGGGAGCCAGAGCCCTACTGAAAGAGGAGGTGGGGGCGCTGGCAGACCTAGAGGAAGGGGACAGCGAACGTGCAGGGGAGATGGCGGGGCCAGGACACACAAGCCGGAGGCCCACCTTGATCTCTGGGGCAGTGCTAAACTGTGGAGGTCCGTTGAGCAGGGCGCCGGCTGCCTTGGCCTCGCTGAAGCTGGGTGTTGGGGAGCTGGGAGGGTTCACGGGAAGTGGCACCAGGAGACTGGGTCCCCCTGTGTTGTTCCCTGAGCCTGGGGCCACACCCCCAGCCCCTGCTGGGGCCGCCGCACTGGGTTCCTTCCTGGGAAGGAGAAAAGGGGAAAGGGCTCAGAGGAGGGGCCGGATCAGGCCCCTGCAACGGTCCACGGAGGGGGAGCATGAAGGGGCCTGGTCCACCCACAGAACGGGACGCCTCAGGCTGATGGACGCAGGGCAGGTGCCCCCTTGGGGCGGCCCACCCAGAGCCTGGCGGTGAAGCAGACCCAGGAAGCAGGTCTTCCCTACGTCCCTCGGAGGTCACAGTCTTTCTTGGGGCAATCTTCTGAGGACAGGGACCCCCTGGAAAGGTCTGACCTGAGATCTGGAGAGGCAACCCTCTGAGGGGAGTCAGGTGGGCCTGGGGCAGGTGACTGGAAAGGGGACGTGTTCCAGGGGACATGTGGGGGCTCTAAGAACAATCCCGATTACCCAAGGATGTCTTAGAACACTACAAAGTGTAAAGCTAGGGGACTGCTGGGTACAATGTCCTGGCTGGAAGAAAGTGGGGACGCCCCACCCGACCAGCGGGCCAAATCCTGGCAGGGGCAGGGACTGCCGACGGCCACTCACGAGGTGCTGGGCGGCGGGTTGTGGGGGCCTGACGGGGGGCCCGGAGCCTGGCTGCTGGCACTGCCGCCCCCAGTGCTGCTGAGAGCCACCTCTGCTGGGCTGTCTGCCACCACCGAGCTATAACCTGGGGGCAGGACGATGGGATGAAAATGGGCCGACCGCCCCAGGGCCCCCCAGCCCCCTGCAGCCCCCCTGCTCACTGGTGGTGCCGTTCTGCTTGCCAGCGCCTCCGCCTCCGCTGCTGTTAGTGGTGCCCCCGCCGCCGCCAGGCTGGACGCTGGGGGGCCGGGGCTGGGCGGTGCTGGACCCGCTGGGGGCCGGCGGGGCCACAGCCTGGGCGTAGGGTGCAGGGGTGCCTGAACTGTGGCTGGGAGCTGGGCTGGCCTTGGGGCCCAAGGCGCTTGTGGGCGCTGCTGGGGTGGAGGCCCCATTGTTGCCAGGGGCAGTGCTCAGGGCAGAGGCGGCAGGTGGGGGGCCAGGTGGGTAGCTAGGCGGCACAGCCGGGGACTGAGGGTGCTGGTTGCTGTGGACAGGCTTGGAGCCATTTTTGGCCGGAGACTGCGGGGGTCGGGGGGAGAGAAGAGGGTCAGGACCCGGTGGGCCAGCAGGTCTGCCGAGCCCTGCCCCCCCCGCCCCCCCAGCTGGGCTCCACTGTCCTCGCAGGGCGTGACTGCCCCCAGCTGTTCCCCTCCCCTTGACCTGACCCTCAAAGCTTCAATCACCGCGGGACACACCTGAACACTCACACGCGTTCCAGCCCACACCCAGCTTCCCACATCCTGCGTGGACGCCTCCTGAAGATGACCCATAGAGCTCTTGTCAGGGACAGACACCCACTGGAGCTCGGGGAAGTGCTATGGCCTCAATAGGAGATTAACTGGAACCAGCTAACACTCCAAGAGGAGAAGGAAAAGCAGCCTAAAATTGGGCAGTAGTTCTGAATGTTAAAGGGTCACAAAAGCAACCGGAGGGGCCGCAGATGACCCCCTGCAAGAAAGGAGTGACACACCCACAGCGCAGCGGCGGCCAAGCAGCACTCCCTGCCTGACAGCCCCCTGGCACCTCGCACTCGCTACACATCAAGGGGTCCTGAGCCCAACTCCTTCCTGGCCCCAGCTGCTCGCCCGGGTCCCACACCAGCCCCCTCAGTGCCCTCCCAGCAGGCTGCTCCCTGACACCCTGGTTCGAGGAGCAGTGCTTCCTGAAGCCTGCTCCTATCCTGGGGGGGCGCTCACAGGGCACACACACCTGGCTGACTTCGCTATCCGTCGAGCGTCCCCTCTTCTTGTCATCTTCAGAGTTTTCCTGAGGTGGAAGAGGCGCAGTCGGACACCTGTGTGACCTCTAGGGCCCCGACAGAGACGCCAATCTCTGAAGCTCCCAAGGCCGCTGCGGTGCCTATGCCCTGGCCTCACCGGGGGACCCAGGGTCCCTGTCTTCTGGGAGCAGCACCACCTGTCAGCCTCTCACGGACCCAGGAGCCTGCTCTCCTTAGGGAACCCAATCCTTGATCCCTGCCTGAGCAGCCCCGCTGCACAGCCTTCAGCCTTCACCGCACGCCCAGGACCCACGCGCAGCCCTATCTGGCCCTTAGGGCCCGGGCCCAGGATACCCAGACCCCACTTCCCCAGTTCCCCTCCCACAGGCCGCCTCCTCACCGTGGTGCAGTTGGCCGGACTGGGCGGGATGGGAGAGCTGGAGGTGGTCGAGGTGGGTGTGCTGCTTGACTGGTTGAAGATCTCATCCTCCATGTGGCTGTGGCTTGGGGGGGAGGTGGCGACCAGCGCCTGTGCTGTGGAGGCAGGGAGGGGCATGCTCAACGGGCTCGGACGCCCTCCCACCTGGCCCTCACTGCCCCGTGCCCACAGGCCAACCCTGGGCCTCACGAATGTCCTCGAGGTCCAGGTCGTCATAGAGGAACTCATTCTCCTCGAAGTCGGGGTCCTGGGATGAGTCAACATAGTACTCAACGTCGTCCTTGATCTTGCGGATGGCGTCAACGAGGATGGAGTCGTTGTCCAGCATGCGCAGGATGGTCTCCAGCATGCGCACGTGGTAGCGGTGCTTCTCGATGTGCCGCTTCAGGCCCTCGATCCGGTCCTGCTTCTGCTGGCGAGTCCAGGGCCAGGCTCAGGGGCTGCAGGGCACCTGCCTGGGCCCCTCCTGCCCCCATAGAACCTGTCCTCAGTCCCCGACCCCTGCAGAGACCCAGGGGCTCCACTCCAAGGCCCTCCTGCCGTGGGCAGTGCGGAATCTGCCCCTCCGTCTAGCCCCTCAAGGACCCCCAGCTCCTGCCTAGACATCCCAGGAAACTTTTTTTAAAGATTTTTATTTCTTTATTTGACACAAAATGAGACAGCGAGAGCAGGAACACAAGAAGAGGGAGTGGGAAAAGGAGAAGCAGGCTTCTCGCAGAGCAGGGAGCCTGATGCAGGGCTCGAGCCCAGAACCCTGGGACCATGACCTGAGCAGAAGGCAGTCGCTTAACCAAATGAGCCACCCAGGCGCCCCATCCCAAGAAACTTCTAAAAGACCAGAAAGCCCTGTGCCTCCTACACTGTGGCCCTTTGCAGCTACCGACAGCCCAGATCTCAAAACCACAGCCCACCCCACCCCCATCTCGCTCCAAAAGCTACAGTGCCGATGCCCGTTTGCAGGCAGCCATCATTTTTGTCCTCACAACCCCCCACCCCGAGGGAGTCCAGATTCAGCAGCTTAGCTCCTGGGCTCTCCAGGCACCTGTCCCTCCCCCAAGCCCTCAGTTCTAAATCCCCTGCCCCCTCCACAAGGACCTATTGCATCTCTCCTCCAGGCTTCCGCTTCCCAAACCCCTCAACGTCTCAGACCCCTAAATCGGGCACATCTCCCACTGCCCCCCGCGCCCCTGGACCCAGCTCTCCATTCCCTGTGTTTCCTGTGCCAATGAGTACAGGTGGTTTGCATCACCCTGAACCCACACCCTACAACCCTGGAGTTTTGGCATCTGGGCCTAGATCCGGCTTTGCCCCCAGACTGCTCTTCTCAGCCCAAATGAGCCTCATCTCTCCCTACTGCCTCAGGACCTGGGCCTTCTCAGAGCTAGGAGGCCACGGCTTCAGCTCTCGGACCTCCCCACCCTGTGCGCCATCCGCTCTCGCCTCGTCTGCGACCCTGGCACAACCCAGCATGTTCCCCCAAACCGCGCCTCCTTTCCACGGCACCGCTGTTCACCGAGGCTGGACTCCTGAGACTGGCTCACCAACATGGGCCAACCCCAGTGGCCGCTAAACCCCCCCGCTCGCCAGCCTGTCTCTGTCCCCCAGGCGCAGGGTCCCCCCACTCACATCCTTGTCACCCTTCTTCTTGCGCGTCTGCACAGACAGTGACTCTACTTCACTCTCAAACTGGTCCACCTGCATGTTCAGGGTGTCAATGGTGTTCTGGGGGAAAGGGAGGGGAAAGGAGGGTGGTCAGCCAGTGTCCCCACGGATACCCAGGGATCAGGGCCCCGGGGTCCTCTCCTCCTCTCTCCCCTGACTCACCGTGAGCCACTGGCCAACCTCTTCCTTCTCCTTCTGGGCAGGGTCCACCTTCTGTGCCAGGCCCAGGCCCTCCTTGCTGTAGGCCTTAGTCTTGGTCTCTCGCTCCACAACTTTGAACCGTTCCATTTGCTGTGGACAGCGCAGTTGGCAGGAGGTCCCAGCCCATCGCCTCTCCCCTTCCCCCGGGCGGAGAAACCTTCCTCTTCCAGGGCCTTCTGGGGACCTGGGAACCGGCCTCCTCCCACCTCTCAGGTTCCAGGCTCTGGGCTCCTACCGTCTCAATGAGCTTGCGGTTGTCTATGAGCTGTCTCTTGTCCTTGATCTCGTTGGATGCTACCCATGTCTTGATCTGGTCCCTCAGCCGCTGCAGGTGGGGGAAAAGCAAGACAGTCACACTGCCTTAGGACCTGGGCACCGAGGCCGCCAGCCCCCTCCTCCTTGCTCCCTCTGCCCTAGGGATGCAGGAATCCAGGCCCCTAGTCTCCTCACTTGAAGCTTCTTAATCTCCTTCTTTAGATCAGCCTCATACTTTTCTTTCTGGTTCGCGTTGGCTGCGTTGTGGAGCTGAGGGATGAAGAGAACCCAGGAGTCAGCGTGGGACTTGGGGCCCTTGTGCCCACTCCGGTGGTAAAGCTCCAGTTTCTTGGGGCTGGGGACTCTGGGAACACCACCCCCCCACGCCCGCTGCCCCAATCCATCTCAGAGCTGCTTCTAAGGTCCTCAGCACCTGGACCCACAACCCCTCTCCCTGGCCTACACCCAGAGACCCTGAACGTCTTCCTGTGCTCTCCTCCCTGGAGACCCAGATTTTTAGGACTCCAGGCCCTGTACCTTCTGCCAAATATCTTCAAACTGCTCCACGCCCTCGGACACCTTCTTGAGGCAGCGATCAATCTCACCTGGCCGGGGAGGAGAGAAGGCTGTTAGCACCCTGCCACGGCAGCAGGCATCCGAGGAGGAGTTCAGAGGACAGTGAGCATGTGGCTACAAATGCAGCAGGCAAGGAAACCAGTACCTTGGAGTTTGCGCTTGTCCGCCATCTTCCCTGCCCTACAGACGCACTCTCTTCATACTCTCTTGGAGACGGACGCTGCTGACAGAGAAGGAAAGGACACAAGTTTATTCCCCGCCTGGCCAAACACAGATGCGTGAATGAGGCTGGGAAGAGGAGGGTACGTGGGATGGTAGAGGGAAGACGCATTTACTATCTGACGACCAAGAGGAGGCCAAGCTCTACTTATGCTGCCCCGACAGCCCAGCACAGGGTCCGAATGCTCCGGAAGTTTGTCGAAACAAGGAAACAGGTGTACTCTTTCCCAGGAAGTGGGAAATTCCTAGAGCGTGGAACACCTTCTCCCCAGATGACACTCCAGACGTTTTAGAGCAAGAAGTCAAGCAGCCCATGGCCGAGTGCTGGGGAGTAAGGCCCACAGAGGGGCAGGGTGCACCGGTGACTAGAATCCTCACACCGGAGGGGGCTCCCCTCACACAGGCCAGAATACGAAGAGTTTGCAGGTAGAAGGGCCAGATGCCGTCTGTGTGTAAGAACTGCAGGGGACAGAAGGGGAGCAGTGGGAGATGGGAAATGCCTGGAATCAGGAAGAGCTAAACCCACCCATCGTGTCAGGGCTTGGTCCCAAGCAGAAGCGGGCCGTACACCACCAAGCTTATTCCAGGGCAGAGACTTTAAAACACAGGAGACAACCCAACCCAAAGACACTGACACCAAGAATTAGATGTGTGGGGGCAGAAGGCATCACCCCAGAGAGGGCCAGGAGAGTGAAAGGGGGCCTCAGCTGTGAGAGCGCCATCTGTGCACACTAAGGAGGTACGTATCAGATACGTTGGTGACACAGATGTGGGGAAACATAAACCATCGGGACGCGTGCCCAGTACTTAGAGAGGCATCTTCACCCTAAAGTACATGCAATCCAGAGGAGACTGGGTTCAAATGGGGAGTCACCAGGAGCTCTGGCCCAGGGGGAAGCCACAACTTAGGGTCTGACACCAAGATCGGGGGAGATCCAGGAGCCTTGCAGAGGGGCTATGCCGAGGGGACCGTGCACTGCCTGAGGTCACCAGAGAGGGTGGGCCTCTACTGAAAAGCATGGCTCCCTGAGAAGCCCAGGGCAGGGTGCCCCAGAGCAGCTTTAACTCCAGCGAGGACTAAGAGCCCCAACCCAAAGGGAGGTCACACCGAGAGGGTCCCCACCCCCAGGGAAGGAAACATCTCAAGAACAGTCTTGTCCAACACTTTCTACAAAAACAGAATGTTCCGTATCTGAGCTACCCGTACCCCTGAGCACTGAAAATGTGACTCAGGCACTAAACAGTAGAACTTTTCATTTTATTTCAATTACTTCACTACACGTGGCTAGCAGCTACCAGTGGGACGGTGTATGAGCGCACGCTTGAGGAGGACCAGAGGCCCTGAGGCCCTGTGTCCCAGCACCCTCCACAGGAGCCCACTCCGCACGTGGAGAGTGGGTGTGACACCTTAGACTAGAGGGAGCATAAATCTCCACCAAGGGCCAACCAAGAGAATGGCTACACCCTCGGCCCAGGGCCAGCTGACACACCAAGGTGGGGCCCAATCCCCACATAAGAAAGATCCCCGCTTCAGGAAGGAGAGGCAGCCAGAAAAAGGACCTAGCAGACAGCGGCACAGAGCGGATGCAAACTGAAATGGGGGAAGAGCCTTTGGCCTGGGAGCTCGGGAGAGGGCCAGGACCCCAACACAGAAACGCCTCTAACTGCCCCGGAGCAGGGACAGGGACGCGACATAATAGCCTGCACTGCTTGCCTCCAGTCCAGAGGGAGAGGATGCCGAGTTTATACCCTACACAAGGCACGCCACACTGAGGAGCTGGGACACCAACACAGTGGAGGAGGTGATGCCCCCGAGAGGGGCACAGACTGGCAGCAACGAGCCCTGAAGTAGTCAGAGCACGGTGCCAGGGCAACAAGAGCCCTAGCCCAGGGAGGTGAGGTCTCGGACCCTCAAGGTGGGGAACAGCTCAGGCCCGGAGAGGACAGCACTGGACCTGTGGGAGGCACCACGGGCCCAGGGTATGTGCACCCTCTAGACAAGCTGGGGGCCAAAGTGGACAGGAGCCTTCGCCACAGATGCAACAGCCCCTCCCCCTGAAGAAAGACCCCCATATCGAGATACCGTAGACCCCCCAGCAAAGGACCAGACAGAAGGGTGGAACTTGAGCCTTGAAGTGGAGGTGCCACCACAGAAAAGCCCCAGTTTTAAAGGGCTGGGAGCCCCCACTGCTCCTGGGAGGAGCCACCAAGATCCCCCAGGGAAAAGTAACCACAATAGGCCCACTCTGAGACGGGGGGCATCTCAGGCACCCAAGAGCTTGCACGCTCACGGCAAAGGTCTCGAACAAAACTGAACCTTGGCCCAGGAGGCTTCACCAAAAGTCTCATCCCCCCACGGAGCCCATTCTGGGGGTGGGGTGAGCAGTGTGCCAGACCCACAGAGGCCAACAGCCACTGCAGTGGGAGACCCAAACTAATGAAGGCCAGCCCCCAAAACCTCAGCTCAGGAAGGAGGGTGCAGAGAGGCCCGACGGAGACCAGGGCAGAAGGGCAGAAGGCTGAGTCCTGGGAACTAACACCACGTGGTCCTAACCCGGGGGCTGTCACGGGGCTGCCACGGGCCCCTACGAAGAGGCCTCAGGCCATGGCCGAGGAGCTCTGGCCCACTGCGAAGTGATGCTGGAGGGCAATCCCTAACCCAGGAGGCTGCTGACGCTGCCACATAAAGCACCAGACTCTGGAAGAGGGACGCGTGAGGGCCTGGGGTGGAGGCAGTGGCCTCCCCACCGGGAGCCCCCACACCAAGAATGGGGGGCTGGGAACCCCACCTGGGAAAGCCTACAGCAGAGGAACCTTTCGTCCTCTGCAAGGGGACAACGGCAGGGTCTGTCCGTCCAATCTCAGGCACCTCACGCCCCCTCCACTGAGAGGGCAGAAGACTTAGAGCCACACGCAGGAGAGAGCAGGAGCATGAGTCCCGGGCACCTACACCTGGCAGGGGCCAGTGCCAGGAGGGGCAGGAGCCCTGTGCCCGGGGGAGGCAACCCTGAGTTTCCTTACGCTGGAGGAGAAAGCGCACCCCAGCCAGCAAAACCCACACGCCACAGTACAGGACCCTCAGCTCTGGGAGGCCTTACGCCCCCAGGGGTTCCGCGGGCGTGGGACTGGGGAACGCCCCCAGGGGTTCCGCGGGCGTGGGACTGGGGAACGCCCCCAGGGGTTCCGCGGGCGTGGGACTGGGGCCGTGGGAGCCCTGGGCCCCCCGCCGACGTCGAGGGGGCGGGCCCGTGCCTTCCGGAAGGAGGGCGCCCCCAGCCAAGGCCGGTGCGAACGGGGGCCCGGCGCGGGCAGCGAGCGGAGGCGTCAGCACACCCACGCGCACCGGCCAGCGGCGCCCCCGGGGGGCGGGTGCAGGGGCGCTCCCGCCGCGCGGCGCCCCGAGACGCAGGGGAGCTCGGGAAGTGGGAGTGACATGCCCCGGGCGGGCGGACAGCCCGCGGCCCGAGGGGGCAGCCCGGCCCGCGCCGAAGACGCGGGGCCCCGCGCCCCCGACTTTCCGCCGCAGGGCAAACTTTGGCAAAGGCCGCCGGGGCCGGCGCGCCGTGCAGGGGGCGGCCTGGCCCCGGGGGCGCCGGGGTGGGGGGTACGGAGCCCGCGGGGGGCTGCAGTCCCCCCGCCGCCCGGACCGACGCGGAGAGGGGCGGCCCCGCGCGCCCGCGCACCCCCCGCGGGGGGCACCCCCGGCGCCGTCGCGGGGCGCGGAGGAGGGTGCGGGCGCGCGGGGGGGGGGGGGCAGGACGGCGGCCGGGGGCGGCCATGTCGCGACAGGCGGCGGTGTCGCCGAGGCGGGCGGCGGCGGGGAGGGCGGCGGTGGCGCCTGGGGAGGAGGGGAAGGGGTCCGGCCCAGTCGAGCCTGACGCTCTCACCACAGGAGCTGGCGCCGCCGCTGAGGAGCGTATCGCGACAGGCGGGGGAGGCGAGCGCCCGCCGCCTTTTTCTCGCGCCCCGGGCCCGGGCGCTATCGCGATAGCGGCGCGAAGCGGAAGTGGGGTGGGGGGAAGTGGGCCCGGGGTTGTTCTGACGACGGGGTCGGGGCTCAAGGGAGGCCGCGGCGTCTGCCGATGGCTCCGCGGAAGCTGACCGGGCCCGGTCCAAGATGGCGGCGGCGGAGGAGGCCTCCCCTCCTCTCTTCTCGTCTCTGGCGCCGACCCGCCCCCGAGCCCCGAATATGGGCCTATGATTGCTCCTGCGGCATGTCGCTCTTGCCCCCCGGACGCACCCTATTGGTCCTTGGCAGGGATGCAGCCGGCCTCCTCTCGCCGATTGGGCAATCCCTCCAAGGCGCGGCGTTCGATTGGCCTCCCGCGCAGGCTGCTAGGATTGGCTCAGGTTTTCTTCCCCGCTCCTCCTCCTCCCCGCCTCAGGGCACAACACGCCAGCGCGAGGGCCCGTGCATCAATCAAGAGGCCACTGTCGTGCTGATTGGATACACCCGTCCCCCTTCTCCTAAACCAATTGGCCGGGGGGAGGAGCTAGGCTGATCAGGGGCGGGAAGTCGTTCGTCAAGTTTAGAGCCGTTTTTAATTGGTTGTGAGGGGATATTCTGCCCTGAAGCCATTGGTTGGGTCCGGAAGTGGGTGGGGAAAGCGGAGGAAGGCATGGAGCGTGGGCGTGAAAGGCCGCTCACCTAATGAGAGGCGGACAGGTGCCTTCCGAGCGCCGGCCGAGCCGAAGTCGCCTGCCGGTCGACGGGGGGAGGAGCTGTCCCCCCGTCGGCCCCGCCTGGTGTCGTTCACCCCGGCCGGTACGGGGGCGCAGCGAGGGGGCGGCACCCGCCTGCCGAGCTTGTGGAACGGGGCGTAGCCGGCGGGCTCGGCGTCCCCCGTGTCCCGGCTGCGTCGCGCTCCTGCCGCGGCCCGCGTTCGGCTCAGGTCTGGGGCTCGGTGTTGTGGGAGGGAGCAGGGGAGCAGTGGACAGCGCCCCGAGTCACTGGCGCTCGCACGCCCTTGGGGCGGGGAGGGATGCACGGACCGCCTGTCCCGCCGCCGCCTGGGACAGCAGCTCCCCCCTGCACGTCGGCCTCCGAGGGCCCTCGGGGGGTTACCCTGTGCCCTCCCGCTCTCCCGCTTCGGCACGTCTGCCCTTCCGGACTTGGCATCCGCAGGAAGACAGTCGCTGTGCTCATGAATGAGCGAGCGAGTGAACGCGAGGGATGACTCGTGGTCCAGGACTCGGGGGGCACTGGTGCTTTCACCAGCCACGAGGCGTTTGCTCGGGGTCAGACGGTCAAGATGGGAAGGTGGATCCAGGGAAGGTGCAAGTGAGGGCTACAGCCGAATCGCAGGGCAAGGGAGGGGAGGGGTTTTTAGGTCCACACAGACCTGGGGAGTGAAGCCTGGAGGTGTGCACTTTGACACACTTCCCTGCGTGATCCCCATGCTCACTGGAGTTGGGGAGTCACTCATCTAGAGCCACGCTCCTCAAAGTGCGGACCCTGGACGTGGCAGTGCCTCTCGGACACCCGGGACGGCTTGTTAAGATGCAGATTCTGATTCAGGAGGTCCCGGGTTCTGCTTTTTTGACAAGTTCCCAGGTGATGCTGATGCTCCACAGTTGGCACTTTGAGTAACAAGGATTCAGAGCAGTGGTTCTCAAACTTGGCTGCACATTAGACTCACCTGGGTGGCTTGAAAGAAAAAAATCCAGGTATGTCTTTTACCCTAGACCACTGAAATCTGAATTTCTGGGAATGGGAACCAGACTAATGTTTTAAATCTACTGAGATGATTCCAACATGCAGCTCATCTGATAGAGAATTTTCTAGAAGTGGTTCTCAAAGTGAGGTATCAATCAGTAGCCAAAGCATCACCTGGGAACTTACTAGAAATGTACACTTTTGAGTTCCCACCCTAGACCAACTGAAGCAGAAACCCTGGGCCCTGCAACCCTGGTTTTAAACAAGCCACCCAGGTAATTCTGAAGCATGCTAAGCTTTGAGCATCTCTGTTCTAAGGTTCTGCAAGACTGCAGCACGAGGTGAATCAGATCCCTTCTGACTCTGGCCAGGGAGGTGGAGGTTCTGAAGAGGGGCAGACAGAGCACCCTTCCCCGGCAGACTCATCAGCAGAGATCAGCCAAGTTCATCACTTTTCAACAGGGCTGATCTAAAGGCTTAGGGATAAAGCTGGGGAAACCGAGTTCAGTGACCTGGGGTAGTGTAGCCATTAGAAGGAATCTCCCAGGTGGTGTAGACTCTGATGTGAGGGGGGAGATTCAGAGAGGGGCTGAGGTCCACAGAGTGAGCCCTGAACTGAGACATACTTGGAGCAAGTATGGCAGGGGCGGCCCAGAAAGCGGAACAGAGAAGGAGATATCTCAGACGGGACCCAGCCAGCCAAAGCCTCAGGGAGAAAGTGTGAACTGGAGGGTGGGAGACTGGCAGAGGTAGGAGGCATCACCTTCCTACAGGGTGGGTTGTGCACCCACCCCCTGGGTAACTAAGAGGGGCGCTGACTGACCTCACAGGTCGGTGACCAGGGCTCCCTCCCCAGTGCACTGTGAAGCCCAGCTCCGGAGCACAGTACGTGGGCCCCCAGGTGGCGCCTTCCTTAATTAGCGCTTGCAGGGTAGCCCCAGGGACAGCCCCTGCCCACAGCCTTGTCCCCACCTGCCTGCAGGCCGCGTGCCCTCGGCCTGCACCTCCCAGCCCAAGAGAAGGGGGCCTTGGCTGAGCCCCAGTTCCAGGACGGACTGACGTGGGAGGAACTCTTAGAGCACCGCGTCCCGGCCGGCAGGGAGCCTGTCTGCTCAGCCCCATCAGGGCTCGGCACAGCAGGGTGGGCAGGGAGTACTCTGCAAACACTGGACTCTGACAGGCAGCCCAATGCTAGGCACGTCCCGGGCACCTTTCACATCCTCACAGGTGGCCCTTGGTGTTAGGGGTGGAGGCTTGGAAATGCGAGGCCACTCACCTGACACCACAGCCTGTTACGGAATAGGGAAGAGAAAGGCCAGGGATGGGCCCAGACACCACCTGGATCTGTGCCCCCAAACCCCACAGCTCAGACTCCTCCAGTCACACACGTGTTTGACAAATGACCACTCCCCAGGAACAGAACCTGATAATGTGCTTTTAATTGCACTTTTTCCAAAAGTATCTCCCTTCCTAGTTAAAATACAAAAGATGAGGCATGGTGAAGACTGGCTCTGTGCCCCCTGCAATGGGGAGCGATCTCGGTGCTTGGGGGGCTGGGCCTCCTCCCGAGCCTCCCCGGACAGTCCTGGCACCGGGCTGAGGACGGAACCTCCCAGCCCTATCCTGACCCCACCCCTTCAGAAGGGCGGGGCCTGTGCAGCTTCAGGGGCAGCCCCCCAGGGCGCAGTGCCTCAGGTGGACATGATGCCGCTCTTCTCGCCCTTGACCTTGAGGAACTCGGCCATGCTGGAGAAATACTTCTGGTTGGCCTCAGCCACCTTCTTCTCGGCTGCTTGCGGGTTCACAATTTCCAGGCCCTGGGCAGGTGAGGGAGGTGATGATGGAGTGGGGAGATGGGCTGGCCCCTGACAAGGCCCCCCCCCCCAGTAAGAGAATTCTGAAATGTCCAGGGGACCCTTCTCAATGGTCCTCGGGCTCCAGGTAGACATGAGAACAGTTTGCCAGTCACCAAACTGCCCCCGCCCCAAACCTGGGGAGATTCTGACTCTGGCGGTCTGGGATGGGGAAGAGTGGGGAGGGCCTGAGCATCTGAATTTTTAACAAGTCCTCCAGGGGATTTTAAAAACACCAATGTTTCCGAACAGCCAACCAAGGAAACCGAGTCACAGAGCTAAGTGGCTCGCCTGCGGCCCTAGTGCAAACCGTATCAGCCCCACTGGTGACACAGGGATCAGCTCTGGGGGCCCCACACTGGCTGGCACCATTCCCAGCATCTTCCACGGGTAGTTCTCACCTCCTCGCTGAGGCCTCCCCAGGTGGCTCCAACCTGACACTGCTCCCTCTCCCCGTCCTCCCTGCACTCTCCACTTTCCGACGGGCTCTCTATTGTACTCATCTGACCCCGCCACCCCATAAGCTCCATGAGCAAGGCTTACTGCCTCGTGCCTGCGGCTCCATCCCTGGTGCCTGCAACAGTGCCCGGCACTTGGGTGCTCAGTACACCCTTGCTGACGGAGCAAATGAGTTCAGTGACTTGGCACGATGCCGTGGGACACACTGGCCCTCTTGTGCGGGTGAGCCGAGGAACGGACAGGTGTGGTGGCTCCACCCGGTGCCTCGGTGGCTGGGTCCCAGCCAGCTAGCTATGAACTTTCTTACGTGGAGCCCTGAGGGGTCCCCGCCACCCAGCACCTCAGGGAGGGCTGAGCCGGCTCGAGGCCACAGGGAATAACTGGTCACCTGCAACCCCAGCCCAGCCCTAAAGCTAGCTGTGCATGCAGGCACGATGGTTTCCCTTCTGTCCCCACGAGCCTGAGCACCAGGAGCTGCGCTCGGCCTTCCGGGGGCGTCCCTGATACACTGTCCACAACAGCCCCGTGAGGAACTCCGTCATGTGCCCGCTTCCCAGGCTAAGAAGCTGGAGCCCAGGAAGAGGAAGGGGCTCGCCCAGGGCCACTCTGAGAGCTGGGAGCGGAGCCAGCGCAGAACCGGCCTCCCGACTCCAGGGCACAGTACCTGGAGCGGGGTGAAGGCCACACTGGAGGCAGTCCCCGAGGAGCGGTCACGGATGGTGGACTTCCCGCCGTACACCACACTCTGCTTCTGCAGGGTCCGCTGTGGGGGGGGGGGGGGGGAGGGGACGGGATGTCTGGGCTGGGCCCGGGCTCTCCCACCAGAGCTCCCTCACCCCTGGGCCCACCCAGCCAGGCCCGTACCTGCAGTGTCTTGGAGATCCTGGCTTTGGTGGCCTCGTTCACCTGTGTCTGCCGTACACGCCCGCTGCCCGATTTGCCCAGATGGCCCAGGCTGAAGCCCAGGTCCTCTTGGTAGGCGTCCTCCTCAATCTGGTGGGAGGGGAAGGTATCCCAGAGTTAGCCACCCTCCATCAGCCAGATGCCCAGACATTCAGCCGATTCAGGTGCCCGCTGGGGCCCAGTGAGGAGCACAGGCCTGTTACCGCTCCCTGAGCTAACAGCTGAGAGGGGCTGTGTGTGGGTCTGTGTGTGCAGGGCCAACGACCGAAACTGGGCTCGCTGACGAAAGGGCATCTGAGCTAGTTCTCGCAGGACCAGCAGGATGATGCTCAGATAGTGAGACTGGCAGAGGTGAAGCCCGAGGAAGGGCATGGACAGGAGGGCAAGGCTGGGGGAGGGATGGGGCCAGCACTGAGTGCTATGCTTTGGGGTGCACGGGGTGGGGGAGAGACTGGAGGTGGGTGGTGCCCCAGCACAGAGAAGAAGAAATGCGAAAGGGGCATCAGGGTTAAGGGCGTGACCTCTCCGAAGCTCATGCGGTTGGCCTGCTTCCGGATCTCGGTCAGTCCTAGCCGCTCCTTCATCTTGCGGTACCTGGGGATGGGCGCCAGGGGTCAGCTGGGGGCAGGAGCCCCTCCCTTCCCTTCCCAAGCCCGCCAGCCCCCAGGGCCCACCTGCGGCCGCCTCGCTTCTTGCGCTGTCCGTCGAGGGGGGCAGGCAGTGGCTTCACCTGCTTCACAGGCGGCGGCTCCTGCCACTTGTCGAACTTGCGCTCGATCTCATCCTTCAGTTCGTAGCCCACCTGGGGAGGGCAGGAGGGTCCCCTCAGGGCCCTGCCTGGCCATCGGCCTGAGCGTGGCGCCCGTCCCCAGGCCTGGGGGACCTATCCTCTGTCGGGGTTTAGTCCCACCTCAGACTCAGACATCTCCCTGCACCCCTCACATAACTGTCTCCTTGACGGAGGTTGCGAGCAGCCCCCCAGATGCAACAGGGCCAAACCCAATGCCTGCGTCTCCTCCCCAACCTTCGGCCCTGGCCTGCACAGGTGGGCAGAGGGGGTCACCTGGGAGCCTCACCTCTGTGGTTCCGGCCCCACAAGGCTCTTCCTTCAGGAAAGACCCCAAATCAGCCCCCCATCAGCACCTCTGCTGCACCAAGGTCTCTCCGGGGCACACAGGCTCTGCATGACCTGCCCCGTCCCACGGCCTCCTCTCCCTAGCTTGCTGTGTGCCAGGCTCAGGGCCTTTGCACTGGCCATTTCCTCTTCCTGGGACTCTTCCCCCAAGCATGCACTCGACCTGCTTGCTAGCTTCACTTGGGTGCACGTTAGACCGTCACCTTTTCAGGTAAGGCCTCCCTGACGTCCTGATGGAACCAGCGCCGCCCCTCCCTCGCCCGCCCAGCACCGTCTGACCCCGCCCCAGCATTTACGTGGCACCCCTGCACACGCCACAGATGTCTCACCCCCTCACCGCCCCCTGCCTCCCCAGAACGTGAATGCCACGGAGGCAGGGCTTTGGTCTGAGGGGCTCACGGCTGTACCCCCAGCACCCAGACCGGTGCTCGAGAGAGAGGAAGAGGAAGAAAGAGAGAGAGAGACGAAGCCCCAAGCGCTGTGCCAGGCTGGGTGTCTGGACACCAACAGACGAGACAGAAAACACACCCACTGTCATGGACCAAATCTGCCAAGAAGACAGAGGTGGACTGAACGATGACAAGGCTGGTAGAAGAGACAGACCCACACAGACGGACGCCTCCCCACGCCTCACCTTCCCTTCCGTGCTCTCATGGAAACTGTCCACGCGGGCTGCCAGCGTGCACTTGGCGGCCACCAGCCGGGCCGCTTTCCGCCGGAGATCCTGAAGCAGCAGAGAGGGGCAGAGTCCATAGGAGGCTTCCTTTGCCAGCACCGAGCATTCCCCAAACCCCAGCCGCCACCGGCTCACTTTCTGCCGGTCAGCGGTTCGCCATTCCCACTACGTGTTACTGTAACAGTGTGTTACGGCAACAGACTACCACTGTCACAGTTTTCTTTCCACCAGCTTACTAACAGCTTGAACCTGTTTGCACAGACAGCTGCACTACTGCAGGTGGAAGACTGTCACATGCCAAAAACAATCATTAAAATAGAACACATCCATCTGTGGGCGCCTGGGTGGCTCAGTTGGTTAAGCGACTGCCTTCGGTTCAGGTCATGATCCTGGAGTCCCGGGATCGAGTCCCGCATCGGGCTCCCTGCTCAGCGGGGAGTCTGCTTCTCCCTCTCCTGCTCCCCCCTCTTGTGCGCTCTCTCTCTCACTCATTCTCTCTCTCAAATAAATAAAATCTTAAAAAAAACACACACACATCCGTTTGTGTATCAGAAAGGATGGTAGCCCACGTTCTGAGATACACCAAGATGGTGTAACCCCCAGCCCCACGTCTAATTGATAACGATAATGAAGTTAGCAGTGACTACACGTAACCTTGCCCTAAGAGGTCCGCCCTCGGCCCTCACCCCCTGGGTGGTGATCTCTGCTGGCCTGGGGGGCCTCGGACAAGGCAGAGACCAACCATGGGATTGAGAGTGGGGTCTTTGGGTTACAGGGTCTCAACCTGGAGCCCAGATCAGCCACCGGGGCTACCTGGTCGCATCTGCACAACTGAGCCCCAGTGCAAACTCCAAACTTCGAGGCTCAGCTGGGCTTCCCTGGGGGCGGGTCCCCCTGCAGGCTGTCACGTGTGGAGGCCAGGAGTGATGTGTCCTGACAGGGAGAGGAGGCCCGGAAGTGTGGTGGCTGGCACCTCTGGCCCCTGCCCCACACACTTCCTCCCTTGGCTGATGTGAGTCTGTCCTTTCACGACGACAAACCATAACCCAAGTGGGTCAGCCTGGAGTCTGTACGTCCCTCTAGTGGGTTACTGAACCTGAGGATGGTCTGGGGACTCCTGCACTTGTGAGCTAATGCTGACATCACTTGCTATGTGCAAGTGGGACCTGAAAGAGTTTCGTATATAGGAATCCTAATCCTAATCCAACCCCATGAAGCAGGTCCCATTCTCCCCACTTCACAGACAGGGACACTGAGGCACAGAGCTCCCGCCTCTTGCCCAGTTGTCAAGTGCAGCTCTAGGACCCCAACGCCAGCATATGTGCTCCAGGGTCCTTGTTTTGATGCCCCATGTGACCCTGTTCTCTGAGCTCCTGACCACGGTCATCAGCTCGGACCAATGGGAACTGAGGCGCAGAGGGGGCAACTTGCTCTCTGGACGAGGCTGCGCCTGGCTTGGCAGAAGGCTCCAAGGGGAGCCACGCGCCAGGTGCACGGGGGGGGAGGGGCGATGACTCACCGGGGGCAGCGACTGCACGATGTCGCTGTGGTAGATGTAACCGGTGTGGGGCAGCACAGACGTGGACGAGAAGCCAGACAGCGTCTTTCGCTGGGCCCCAAGCAGCATAATGTTGCAGGCAGGCATCTTGGAGAGGTTGGTCAGGCCCCCGGCCACCCCTGCGAAAGGAGGGAGGGAAGGAAGGAGAGCCAGAGGGAGGATGTCAAGAGCAGCCCAGGGCCTTTGCCTGGGGGTTCACGGCGCGCTGTGTGCCTCTGTGTCAGTTCCTGGTTGAATTCCTGAGCTGGCCCTGCCCCCGAGGGCTGACGAGTCCCGTTTCGGAGGGAGGATTCAGAGGCGGCTCAGACAGGTGAAACCACCTGCCTGAGGATGCACAGCAAGGAGACGACCCAACAGGAACGTGTCCCCCGAGTCTGCAGAGCCACACGGCCCCTGCTCTGTGTGTCTCACACCAGCCGCCACCACAGCGGGGGCGCCCTGAGGACGGGGCTGCCATCAGCCACCGCTGGGCTCGCGTGAGCACGTCTGCAGGCCCGGGGGAGAGGGGCTGCAGGTAAAAAGGCCTCTCTGATGGGGGTCTGCTGGGCGCCAGGCCCCGCGCTGGGGCTAGGTCTACTGTTTCATCAAACACACGCCTCCTGCACAGGCTCGGAAGCCCGTGTGCGAGAACGGCCCCACACACTGACACCACAATCTCCGCAACCCGCGACCCTCTGCAGATGTGGCCACGTGAAGGACCGCCAGACAGGGTAAGTGGAAGAGAAAGGCGGAGAGTCAGAGGGAGGCGAGACAGGAGACTTTAAGGTGGGGGACGCAGGCGGCCTCTGGGAGCTGGAGGAGGCCAGAACGGATGCCTTCCTAGAAGCTCCGTAAACAGAAAGGAGCGCAGGAGCTGGCCTACACCCTCATCAGCCCAGCAGTCGCAGGACAGTAGCAAAGCCCTATCACCACTGGGGAAACCAAGGCACATGACGTCCCCTGCCCCAAGACGTGAGGTCAGTGAGGGGGGAAGGAGGATCCACACTTGAGATTATCTTGCCCTGAAACCACTGCTTCTTTCTACCCTGCAACTCTGCACACACCTGCCACCCAAGGCTATGCTGGGACCTGACCTGGATCTCCCCAAATTCCTACATCGAAGCCCTACCCCCCCAGTACCACGGAATGGGACTGTGTTTGGAAATGGGCCTTGAAAGAGGTGATTAAAGTGGAAGGACATCGGAAGGGCCCTGATCCAGTACGACCGGTGTCCTCGTGAGATGAGGACACAGACGCAGAGGGGAGGCCACAGACGGCCACCTACAAGCCGAGGAGAGAGGCCTCCGCAGGGCCCAGCCTGCTGACTGGCTGCTCCTGGCCTCCCAGCCTCCAGGACTGTGTGACAGTGAATCTCGACGTTTTAAGTGCCCCCGCTGCCCGCCACCCCTGTCTGTGGTACTTGGTTAGGGCAGCCCGAACAACCCAGCACAGCTGCTTCACCGAATTCCCCTGAAGAGTCTCTCGGCTGAAGGGGCGAGGAGCCCAAGAGGGTGCTGAGACTGCAGGGGTGGAGGAGGAGGGCCCACCCTCGGTCCTAACGCATCGTCAGGACGGCAGCCCCCATCTCGCGGATGAGACCGAGGTCCTGAGAGCTGATGC
Organism: Callorhinus ursinus; assembly: GCF_003265705.2. Taxonomy (NCBI): domain Eukaryota; kingdom Metazoa; phylum Chordata; class Mammalia; order Carnivora; family Otariidae; genus Callorhinus; species Callorhinus ursinus. Next base: position 107,361 of record NW_027397163.1, read on the forward strand.
TGCTAGTGCCGGGCAGCCCAGGTGTCTGCGCAGAGCTGGGAGCTTCTGGGACGTGCTGGCCGAGCAGGGCCAGACTCTCCAGCAGCCGCGCCACCTCCCCCCCCAGCCTGTCTAGTCCAGCCCGGCCCAGGGCCACCATCGCGTCCCTGTGTCTGCAGGAGAAGCAGGCGGCTGACCTCTGTGACCTCTAGGAGGGGTGACAGGGCGAGGGCAAGGGGGACAGGGTGCTGGGGCCCTGGGCTAAATGCTCCATCTTATAGAGGAGGGATGAGGCTTCCCCAAGGGCGCCCTATCCAAGGACGGCCCTCTGTCCCCATTCTGCCCCCGGGCCTCACCCATGATCTTAGCGGCCGTGGACGCCCCGATGATGATGGAGAGGTTGGGCGCGATGAAGGACATCCGAGACTCCACGTACTCGTAGATGCGGTGCTTGGAGGCGTTCAGCTCTAGCGCCATGTCGCAGGCCTCCTCCAGTCGCTCCAGCCCCTCCTCCGACAGCTGCTGCCTGCAGTGGTGAAGGACAGGGAGGGGTGAGAGTCGGACCCCGGCCCCTGCTGGGTAGCCTCTCTGACCGGCACGGAAGGCCAGCCCGTGTCCTCCCAGCTGTGTGCACGTCCGTATACACGTGTGTCCCATCGGCCCTGAGGCCTGGAAGCAAGGGCTGTGGGAATCCTAGTTCTGGGTGGGCACTGCGCTTGCCGCCTGGGCTGGGGCCTTGCCTGCCCACGCCGGTCTCTGCCAGGTGCGCGCTGGCGTCGAAGCCTTTGCCCACGTGCCCCCGTCAGCAACTCCTCATCCTTCGGGTCTCAGCCTTGCCGGCCACCGAGGCCCACTGTCACCAGCTGTGACCAACTGTGCCTATTTATGGCCTCTCCATGTCCCGCCCGCTTCTGGTGCCGGACCAGCCGGCCCTGGAGAGGGACCCACACTTGCCTGACTCTCCGCAGCACGGAAGATGCTGGGCAAGTACTTGTGGCAGGAAGCCACAAAGGGGGCTGTTATCACTGTCGTTTTACAGAGGGGGGACCCAAGGGCCAGATGATGAAGGGGACTGGCCTGAAGCCGCAGAGCTGGTAACCAAACCCAGCCATACTCCTCCCTCCTTCACCCCATCTGCGCTGTAAGGCGCACAGAGGGACCATGGGGCCGGCCGGAGGCCCCTGCAACCAAAGCCCAGTGGGCTGATGCTCAAGGCTGCCCCCAGCAGGGGCAAGCTAGGAGCCCACTTGTTCTCCCACTACAGAGCCTGGTCCCTGCCTGAGGCTGAGTCGTCACCTCCTCCAGGAAGCCACCCGGCCCAGTAGGATAGGTGCCCCTCCTCTTGCACCCCATGCCGCTTGGCACCCCTCCTGCACTCCGACACTCGCCCTCCAGCCTTCGACCTGTGTGTACGCCTGCTTCCTCCCAGACGGGAGCTTGGGCAGGGCAGGGCAGGGCAGGCAGACTCTGCTTTGCTGAGTTCTCTAATCTGCCCTCAGAGCAGTGCCTAGTGCTTGGTCAGCATTTACTCAATGAACAGAATGGCAGCCCAAGGGAGGTCTCCACTCCACAGGACTTTGCTCTGGGGTTACAGACATTTCTTCCTCTTAGGTACAGATACCAGAGGAGAAGGTTGCAGACCAAGGGGCAACACAAAGTCCCTGTCTTCACAGACATTTTCATTCCAGTGAGGGATGACACGCCAGAGACAAACGCTTCTACTACGGGTTTGCCCTCTGCCTCACCACTCCCAACTACGGGCTCCTCACTGATTGAGCATCCTGGGCCCAGCACGGTGCCTGGCTTACAGCAGGCCCTTGTCAAACACGTGTGGAACAGAAGTGAACTGTTCTCCTGAGACGGACACCCGTGCCACTGGGACCCCAAGATCCTCATCTGCAATTAGATGGGCCTGAGGGGGCCCCAGTGACTTCTCCCCCTGTGCACACACCCCTGGGTGGTGGAGGCGGTCACGCTGACGACCATGATGGTGGCGTTGGTCAGGATCTGCTGTAGGTTCTCGTTGTTCTTGCACTTGTCCAGGCTGTTACCCAGCTCCTGGGGGCGAGAAGGCAAGAGAGGAGAAGCACAGAGACTCAGGGACAGCTGGGGTCTGTACACAGGGTGCCTGCCTCCTCCCAGTTCCGGGGACTTCACCGCTCAGAGCATCAGCAGCATCTGCCCTGCACGGCTGGTCCAGAACTGGACCCGGGTAGCCCTGCTGCCTGCACCAACTCAGGGTGCAAATCTGACCACACCACTTCCCTGTGCGTACACCCCCTGCTATCATCCTCACCTCCTGGCCTCACCAGGAGACTCCTCACCACTGTCCCCACCCTCACGAGCACCTGACCCTCTCATGGCTTTCCCAGAAGGCCCAAAGCCTTGGAGGTCACATGGGACCCAAACTCATCAACTTTGCCCCTCACTTCCTCCTTTCTGAACACACCAGGGCTGCTGTCCATCTAGGGGTCTTGATACTCATGACTTCTTCCCCCAAATCTCTGCACGGCTGCCCCTGCGTCAACCTTCAGATCTCGACTCAAATGCCACCTGGTCCAACCACTGTTGGTGGCATGAGGGACCCCCTCATCTCCCTCCCTGCTTTCTCGGCCTCAAGCAGCCCCCAGCCCTTCCTGGGAGACCCATCCAGGGAAGCAGCAGGATCGGAACTGGGGCAGAGGACCCCTGAGAACATTCTTTCTAGGCTCCATCCCTTTCTTGCTGGGAAGCCTGGAGCAGCTGAACCACCACTCATCCCTCTCCAGTATCTCCAGGCCTCAAGAGAACGAGGAAGGCAGCTGAGGCTCCGGCATCCTCACTCCGGGTCATTCACCTGCTCCCCGCCCCCCCCACCCTTGCCACCTTCACACAAGGGGCCATCAAGGGGACTCAGTTCCTCCCAAGTCCTGACCTCTCTCCGCTCACCTTGACCGTGCGGATGTAATCCAGTGCGTTGGGGACCAAGGACTCCAGCTCAGGGAAGCGCTTTGAGTACTTATCCCGGATGAACTTATGGATGATGTCTAAGGTGCACGGGGAGGGCAGATATCTGGTGAGCAGGCAGGCAGACTCTGCTGGCTGTCCCCAGCACCCATCTCTCCTTCCTCCTTTAGTAACTGAACCCCTGAATTCAGCTGGGCTCATGGACACCCAGCAAAAAAGCTGTGTTTCCCTGCTGCCCACATGGCTGGATGTGGCCACGTGAGAGCGTTCTGGTCTACGAGATGTGATCTCAAGTGACACTTGCAATTTCCGGGTCACCCCCTTAAAGAACTGTGCCCTCCTTTCCCATTTTGCGGGCGGGGATGTGGAGGTGATGGCTGGAGGTTGGCAGTCACCTTGTACCCTGACACAGGTGGCAAGTCAACAAGATAGGAAGAGCCTCATCCAAACTCTCACATTAGAGGAAAGCACACTTCCTTATTTAAGCCACTCTGTTACAGCAGCTGAACCTGGACTTGAACTGGTATGAGGGGTCTGGAGGCAGGACCCTGG
>NW_027397163.1:115837-130637 GCF_003265705.2 Callorhinus ursinus
CCGAGGGTTCAGGGTCCCTGAACCCCCTGACCTTACAGGACCATGGCAGCTGTGGGCTTTGAAGAGTTCTCAGCGCCGCCAGGCTCGGAGTTGGCACTGCCTCCGCTGTTCGGTGGTCACATCTTGGAGAGCGAGCTGGAGACGGAAGTGGAGTTCGTCTCTGGAGGTCTGGGTGGCTCGGGGCTCCGGGAGCGAGATGAAGAAGAGGAGGCCGCCCGCGGCCAGCGGCGGCGCCAGCGGGAACTAAATCGTAGGAAGTACCAGGCGCTAGGGCGGCGCTGCCGGGAGATCGAGCAGGTAGGTGAGTGCGGATTCCCCCGTTTTGGGGCCCCCTGGCCAAAATTACCCATTTCCGGTCTCTGCCTGTCCACGTGCCAGCCTTCTTTACCTAGCTGAGTGAATCTTTCATTCATTTATTCGCTACCTGTTATGTGTCAGGCACCGTGTAAGGCTCCTGCAGAGCCGTGTGCTCTGTGAGCGGCCCTGACGAGCCAGATCGGCTCACTGATGTTTGTAGGTGCCCTTCATGTTCCGCACTGATCAGGCTTCTCAAGGCTCCCATACCCCTCACATCAGGCCCTCACGTCCTGTTCACTCTGCCGCTTGGGTCTCCCTTGGATCCTTCTGCTCTCCATCCCCATGGCTCCCGCCCCAGACGTGGTTTCTGTGGGCTGCATCACTGCATTGGCTTCCTGGGTGAGAATGAGGAGCGTGCAGTTGGCAGGGACCAGATCTTGAAAGGCCAGGAACAGCAGGGCATGAAGTTTGGGTTTAGTTTTGTTGTTTAAGTGAGGGGGCGCTGTTGGAAGGTTTCAGACGGGGGAGGGCCAGGGTCAGGGCTGGGTATTTGGAAGACTGAGCTTGGTGGTATTAGTCTCTTAGGCCTGCTGTAAGCGAGGACCACAAACTGGGCGCTAAGTAACAGAAATGTACTGTTACAGCTCTGTAGGCCGCGGGTGCAAGATCAGGCTGTCAGCAGGTGTCAGCAGGGCTGGTTCCTTCTGACCGCCGGGGGTAGGGGTGGGGGTGTGGAGAAAAATCTGCTACCTGCGTCTCTCCTTGCATCGGGTGGTTGCTGGTATTCATCCGTGTTCCCCGACTGGTGGATCTCTGCCTTCACCATCATGTGGCGTTCTCCCTGGGTGTGCCTGTCTGTGCCCCAATTTCCTCCTTGTCTGAGGACACGGGCCCACTCACTGACCTCATTTCACTTGATTACCCCTGTGAAGACCCTATGGGCAAAGAAGGTCCGTTCTGAGGTACTGGGAGTTAGGACTCCATGCCTTTAGGGGGGGACACCGTCCAACCCCTAACGGTGGTGTTGGGGCGTTGGGGACAATGGGAGGCTGGTGTCGTGGTCTGAGTTGGAGCAGGGGTCAGGAGACAGCAGGTGAAGAACAAGGACGGACGTTCAAGCCCTCTTCGGATATGAGGAGCGCATCAGGCTGCCTGGAGCAAGACAGATGTTTGCTTTGACAGATGTCGGAGAGGGCCACGTGGGAAGTGGGAGCAGGGACAGTGCTTGGAGCAGGTCAGCTCCGTGTATTAAAATGTACTCCCCAGCAGCTGCACCACCTGTGGCCAGCTGCTCCCAGGCAGCCAGTGACAGCTGGAACGTTCGCAGGACGCTGTCTGCCGCGTGGTCTTATATACGGATACGTGCACGGGTGTGATAGACAGTAGGGAGACAAATCAGATGTGATCCACACAAACCAGATGCTCTACGTCTTGTACTAGGTGACCGTTGGCTCCACCCCGTCCTAAGCTCACCCCGACCTACTTCCTTCCTCAACCACCCCTCTTATCTCTTGTCCCCTGGAGACTCCTCACGTGAATTCCACGATAGCAGTAATATTTCATCCCCGGCATCCTGTGTTCACAGGGCTTCCCAGTACACGGGCGGTGACATCAGAGCAACCGTGGTCATGTGGGAGCACCCACTGTGTGCCAGGCCTGCCCTGGGCTTTACACACAGGACATCTCAGGACGCCCTGCTGCCTCTACCCACCCCCGACTCCCTCAAATGGCAGCAGGGACCCCAAGCCCCGTTTGACACATGGATACCAGGGTCCAAAGGGACTACATCATTTGCTCAAATAGAGCTGGTATTTGAGTTTCTGTTTATTCCACCCCATCAGGAGTAGGTGGTGGTGTTATTCCTGTTTTACAAACGCAGGCTCAGAGAGGTTCTAGGTGACTCGCCCAAGGTCACACAGCTGAAAGGGGCACGCTGGGGTTTGAACCCAGGTCTTTCTGACCCGGGGCAGTACCTGCTCATTCATGACTCGGCCCACACACCTCTCTGCTGGACCTAAAGTAGCCACCGCCTGCCTAATCTCCAGCAAGTGGGCCTGCACGGTGTCCCCCCAGCACTTTACATGGCAGGAAGTCACGCATTCAGCAAATACTGATGGAGCACCGCCCCCGCACCCCTTCGCCAGTTTCTGCTCAAGGCATGGGGACCCAGGCACAACCTGTGTCCTTTGGAGCTTATGGTCTGGTAGGGGAGACAGCGAGCAGGAGAAGTGGATAGGCTAGAAGGTGATGGGGAGTGTTATAAGGGAAACTGAGGCAGAGAGGAGTGGCTGGGTGCACAGGGGGCACGGGAGGGGGTGTTGCAGTGTGGCAGGAGGTCAGGGTGGACTCCCTGAGCAGGTAAGCTCTGAGGTCAGACTTGAGGGCGGGAGCACTGCAGGCGTGTGGGAAGGCCCCCAGGACAAGAGGAGGCCAGCTGGGGCGCGGCGGGTGCGAGGGAGAGGAGCAGGAGGCGCCCGAGTAGGGAAGGAGTGGGTGCAGTAGGCCCGGGGGATGTGGGGCAGTCTGGTTGGCGCCCTGGGTCCCCGCCGGGGCTCCATTCACGTGCATGGAGTAAGTGAGTAGAGTCCAGGTGACCTGTGCCTTCTCCTGCCTCCCTGCAGGTGAATGAGCGGGTCCTGAACAGGCTCCATCAGGTGCAAAGGATAACACGGAGACTTCAGCAGGAGCGGAGGTAACCCCTTGCATGTCCCCCTGGGCCCTGGGCCTCTGCTGCCAGCTGCTGTTTCCACCACCTCTCGTGCTTCTTGGCTGCTTCCTGTCCACCCAGGCCTTGCGGGAAAGGCTGAGCAAGGGTGGGGAGGCAGGTGCGCTCCCTTTGAACGGGACGCACAGCAAAATAGCAGCTCAGAATGTAGAGTCACACGCTTGGTTTCAAGCAGTTTTGCTGTGTGACTCTCAGCAGGCGGCATCCCTCTCTGAGCCCATTTCCCGTCTCACTGAGGTGGCTAAAATCTTGTGGCTGCTGAGGATTGAACAGGAGCTCATGGATGAGCCCAGCCCAGAGCCTCCCGCCACGCACTGTGTCCCTGTGTCTGTGGAATGCGCTGTGACCCGGCCAGTCCTCAGCCCTGCACTCACCTGACCCACGGGACGCACCTGCCCTCAAGCACCTCCTTGGCGTCCAGGTCCCTCACTCACCTGCTTTCCCTGCCTCCTGGCCATTCCTCGCCCCAGTACCCTAGGGCTTGGCCCTGGGTCCCCCCATGTCCACACCTCCACTCTCCAGCACGGTAGCCGCAGGTGGCGATTTAACCCAAGACTTCGTTAAAATTAAAATTTAACATTAATCACAATAAATTTTAATTCACGGAAGTGAAATAGAAAACTCAGTTCCTCAGTTGCACTGGCCTCCATTCACGTGCTCGGCAGCCACCAGTGGTGATTTTTACCCAAACCAACTAAAATGAAATTAAAACTTCCATTCCTCAGTGGCGCTCACCGCACAGTCGCTCAGCACAGGTGGCAACTGACCTCGAAACAAAAAGGACCTCAAAAAGTCAGTTCCTCTGTGGCTGTCGCCATGTGGCAGGGGCTCCACGACAGCCACAGGTGTGGCCAGGACAGGACGTTTCTGTCCTCACAGAGGATTTTGTGTCCAGAACGTCACAGCACCATGGTCCTTTGAATCCTGTCTGCAGCTCTTTGAACTCTGTCCCCTTTGTCAGCCGCCTGCTGGACTGTGACTTCTGGTCACGTCACACGCAGGCAAAGCTAACCCTGACCTCGCCCCCTGCCCCTGCTCCGCTCCCCGTCAGAGAATGAACCCTCCCAGCGGCTTCTCTCTCTCTCACCTCCTCGCCTGATGCACCCTCAGAACAGACCCAGGATGCCAGCACCCTGGGCCAAGGGACTTGGCTCCTTGCCCAACGCCTGCCATGCTCGCCCTGGCCTCCCTGACCCTCCCGAGGCTCCTGCCACAACACTCTGGGTGAATCTTTTTTCCTGGTTGTACCATTAGCCAAGATTCTCTCTCACAGTAAAACCAAGAGAGTTTATGAAAGGGAAGACTGGCCTTTATGGTTAAAACGTTGAAAGTTCGGGAAGGGACCTGCATGTGCTAAGCTTCCCTTAACCATACAAATCAGGGTGATTGTTTTTTTTTGAACGGTCTATCTGGAGCTCAGCCCCGTGCTTCTCAGAGCGTGGCCCCTGGACCAGGAGTCTTGGTACCACCTGCGAACTTGCCAGAAATTCGGGGGGTGGCCAGGAGGTCTTCTAAAATGTAAGACATGCCACTGTGTAAAAACAGTATGGCACTTCCCCCAAGTTTAAAAACAATTACCATATGATCTAGCAACTCCATTTGTAGGTATATCCCCCAGAAGAGTTGAAAGCAGGGCCACTGACGGAGACGTGCCCGCCCATGATCATAACCGTATTCACAGCAGCCCAAACATGGAAGCATCCGAGCATCTCTCTGCGGATGGATGAACACGGTGTGGTCCACACGTAGGAGGACCATCCAGTCTTAAAAAGGATGGTACACCATGAATGGTGAAGACATGTGCTAAGTAAGCCAGTCACAGGACAAATCTTGTGTGACTCCACTCATGTGAGGACTTAAGTTCACAGAGACGGAGAGGAGAGTGGTGGTTGCTAGGGGCAGGGGAGTGGGGAGTCGTTTAATGGGGCCGTTTTACTTGGGGAAGATGCAGAGAGTCCTGGAGACAGATGGTGGTGATTGTTGCACAGCAGTGTGAATGGGCTTAATGCCACTGAGCTGGACATTTAAAATGGTTAAATTGGCAAATGGTATGTTATGTGTATCTCATCACAAATTTTTAAAAATTTTTTCAAAAGTAAAAAAAAAAAAAAAAGATAAAAGGTAAGACAAATCAAGTCACTTTGCTCCAAACCCCACATGGGGTCCCACCAGAGTCAGAGCCAGAATTCTCCTACAACAGCCAACAGGGCCCTGTGTCAGAGGGCCCATCACACTTTGCTCTACCAAGAACGCAGCACACATGCTGCTCCTGCCTCAGGGCCTTTACACTGGCTGTCCCTCCTTACAGATATGTTTTCCTGCCACTCCTTCACCTTCTCAGTGAGGCATCCCCCACCATCTTTTGAGGTCCCAGCGCGTCCTCCTTCCTGCTTTCCAGCTTATTCTGTTTTGTTGATTTGCTGATCGTCCCCCAAGTTCAGCAGGCTCGGGGGTTTTTGTGTGGTTCCCCGATGTAAGGCTAGCACTGAGAACGCGCGGTGCAGAGCAGGTGCACACACACACCTGGAAAGAGACTGCAGGTAAAGCGCTCCGCCCAGGTGCTGGCTGCCAGGTAGCATTCAGAGCTAAGAAAACCCCAAGGTTCTTAGAAGCAGGGACTGGGGGAGGCAGAGGAGGGAGCACCTGCAGGAGTGCTCTGCGCCCGTCTTTGTCTTGCCCTTCGGCGGTGGATGAGGACACCGGCTGACTCCAGGACGTACGCCGAGCACTAGGAGCTGCCCCTGCTAGCTGCAGTTTCACCCCCACGGCAGTGCGCCCGGTCAGTGTTGTCCTGTCCTGTCAACAGAGCAGGAAACAGGTGCAGAGAGGTCCCCTTGTCTGGCCCAGGGTCCCACCGGCTGCTCAAGTACTTGGCACCCAGGGCTCAGACTTGGGAGCTCCGAATCTTCTGGGTCTACGGGTCCAGGGCCACCTTGGCTTCAGAGCTGGGGCTGGGCTGTGGGGTACACCTTCCCCCACCACCAGACGCTGAGGTTGTGCCCCTCCCTGGTGGGCTCTCTCTCGACACAGGTTCCTCATGAGAGTGCTGGACACTTACGGTGACGACTACCGCACCAGCCAGCTCACCATCGTCCTGGAGGTGAGCGCGGCCTCCTGGGGGGCTGGGGCTGGGGGGTTGGGGGGCTGGGCACCAGGACAGAGTCTTCCCCTGCTGCCCCTTTACCCCCAGGACGAGGGCAGCCAGGGCACAGATGCTCCCACCCCCGGCAATGCCGAGAACGAGCCTCCAGAGAAAGAGGGGCTGTCCCCGCCCCGAAGGATGCCTGCACCCCCAGAGCCCAGCAGCCCGACCCCAGCTGAAGGGCCCAGTGGACGCAAGAGGCGGCGAGCACCCCGGGACGGACGCCGAGCGGGAGCTGTGCTGACTCCAGAGCTGGCCCCGGTGCAGGTGGGACCAGGGCTCCTGGGTCTGGCAACAGTGCTGTGGGGGCTCGCAGGCTCAGGGCTGGGGACGGCGCTGGGGACCGCTGGAGAAAGTTGGTGGGGCTGGAAGGGCTGGTGGGTAGGGAAGGAGAAAAAGCCGGAAAAAGCCAGGTGAGGGTTTGGGTGGAAAAGGAGAGAGACTTGGAGGAGGCTAGGGGGAGAAGGTTGGAGCAGAGGGGGGAGGGAGGGTCAGAGACCACGGGGGGAAGGGAAGGCGGGAGTGTTGGGGTTTTCGCCCAGGTGCACAGAGGAAGCTGTCTGAGGAGCCAGAACTGAGGCCGGTGGGCCTGCTCACACCGGCTCCTTCTCTCCCCCAGATTAAGGTCGAGGAAGACTTTGGCTTTGAAGCAGATGAGGCCCTGGACTCCAGTTGGGTTTCTCGGGGGCCAGACAGACTGCTGCCCTACCCCACCCTAGCCAGCCCCCCCTTTGACTGACCCCCACCCCAATAAACTGACCCCCAGAAACGCCTTGGCCACTGTCTACTGTTTCCACCTCTGATCACACACAAGCTCAGGTTCTGGGGTCACTCTTCGCATTTTATTGGCTCAGGGGAGGGGCCTCCTCCATGTCACCGGGGGTGCTCACAAGTTCTTCAGCCACTCCAAGCTTGGGCCCTGGGGGTCCTGGGGGTGGCTGGGCACGTCGGGCATGTTCCCATCATCTCGGAGGGGCACTGTGGGGCAGGAGGGTGGGCCACTGAGACCAGCAGATCTTGGGAGGTCCATAAAGTCTAGTTTGTCAGTTCATATTCAAAGAGGGAAGGGGGGCCCCAGGGGAGAGGTGAGAGAGGGGACACAGAACCAGAACCAGGGAGATAGAGACCTAAGAGGCACGGAGAAGCACAGAGACAGAACGATAAAAATCCAGAAAGGAATACAAATCTGGAACAACAAACTCAAAAGCGCAAAAACAGGAAATGAGTTTTAGGGCACACGGATTAGATCTCAGAAGAAAAAATAAAGTCCAGCCCAGGCTGCAGATTCTGACCCCTGCAGGGGAAAGACCTGCCCTCAGGCGATCATTCCTTCCCCAGCACAGGGAGGTTACCCCCGCCCCCACTCCTGCTGGGGCCAACCCTTTAGCTCCCACTCACCTGGATAGTTGTAGGGCGTGGCCTGGTTGATCATGGTGGCGTATTTGGTGAGGGGGCTGAGGGTGGGCAGAATTAGAGCTGTGGAGAGACAGGGGTGAGGCCCGTAGGAAGGTGGCTTTCAGGTCGGGGTGGGAGCGGAAGGCAGAAGCTGAACTTTGGCAAACTACGAGTCAAGTACATGGCAGGAGGGGAGCAGGGAGGTCCTACACCTCCAGGAGACCCCCTTGGCATTCTGGGATCCCCATTTATCAGCAGAAAGAGAGGGGGTGGGAGCCAGCAATTCAAGGAAACATGGGACCTGGAGGGCAGAGAGGAGGGAAGACATGGGGGTGGTCATGGAGTGAGTACATGAGTGTAGAGGTGGTCAGGGAGTACAGGGTGGTGGCGAGCGAGTGCAGTGTCTTGGGAATCTTCCAGAGGAATAATGAACTGTTACAAACTGAGGAAAGCAGGGGAGGGGAGGGAGGTTGTGAAAGGATCAGTTGCCCAGAAATTACAGTCCACCCAAGGGTGGGAGCCAGGAGTCTGGGGGGCAGGGGTAGGGGGTAAAAGCAATGTTCTAGGCCAGCACTGTCTGACAGAAATACATGAGCCACGTATTTGGTTTTACACTTCTAACAACCACATTAAAAATAAAGTTAAAAGATACAAATGAAGTGTTAAAATTATTTAACCTGGTGTCTTGGAAACATCATTTCAACATATAATCAACACAAAAGGAGCGGAGAATGACTTGTCATACTCTCTGCAATCCGGTGTGTACTTTACATTAGAGCAAAACGTGTACCAGCTCAATTCATGCGAGCTCCGTTTCAGGCGCTCAGTGGCCAGTGTGGCCCGTGGCTGCCCTAAGGGACAACTGCTCTAGAACCTCACCCGCGGCGTGTGGCCTACAGACCAGCAGTACTGACAAGATCCGGGGGCCCGGGAGATCTGCCCCATCCCAGGCCTATACAATGGCAGCCTGCATCTTAACAAGACCTCCCGCACATTAAAGCGGGAGCAGCCCTGTTCTAGAACAGAGACCGTCAACAGAACCCCTGAGGGATTTTCACAGGATAGCATTCCCCAGCCCCACCTCCACCCCACTCAGCTCCACACTGAACGTGGGGGGTGGGGGTGGGGGTGGGGGTGGGGCGGCCGAGGGTAAAAAGTGGGTAGGATTCGGACATTTTTGTTGCTCAGGTGTTTTTAGTGCACAGCCTGGGCTGCGGACCTCTCCTCTGGGGGACCGTGGACCTCCTGGGTAGGTGTGTACGGGGTGGGAAGAAGGGGGCTCATGAAGGGGTCATAATATTGGGGATGGGGTGGGCAAGGGGTCGTCGTGGGGGTGCCGACACAGGAGGGGACCACAGAGCGTTGAGGGGTACTGGAGCGCTCGTGGGGAGCGACGGGATCTTGGGGGCGAGCGGGGGTGATGCACGCTCACGCACCGAGGCCCCCGATGGTGAAGGACGCAACCAGCACCGGCTCCTTGGCCCAGGCATCCTTGAGGAAGGTGGCGAGTCCTGGAGGGGCGGGTGAGGAGGGTCATTCCTGCAGGGGACGCCCCCGGTGACCTCTAACCCTCTCGCGCCGCCCCCGCCCTGGAGGAGCCCTCCCCTCTCGTGACCTCGGCGTCCCCCTCCGGCCCGGACCCCTCCGCCTCCACGGAGACTCCGCCGTGCCTCAGCCCCGGCACCACCGGACCCCTCGCGCCCTTATCGCCCTCACTTACTCCCGGCCATCTTGGTCGCAGCGGAGGCGGTGGCTGCGGCAAGCACGCGGAGCACTCTGGGAGTTGTGGTCCCCGCGCCGGAGTCTCCGCGCTCTGAGCCTGCGCGTGCGCCCTGGCACGGCACTGCGGTCCAGGGCGGGGACGAGGACGCGGAGCGCTCTGGGAGTTGTGGTCTCCGCACGCGAGCCTCAGCCGTCTGAGTCCGCGCGTGCGTACTGGCGCAGAACAGCTGTTTTTGAAGCGGCCGTGAAAACGCAGGCGGCGCTGCAGAATTAAGTGCAAACCGGTCTCTTCACCTAGCAGTCAAAGCCTGAGGCGTACTCCCAGTCTTCCAGCTGCGACCCATCCAAGGCGGAATGCAGCAGTCTTCGTGTTAGAGTTTACTCATGAAAGCCCGTTTTACAGATGGAGAAACGGAGGCTGGGAGAGAACAAATGACAGCTATCATTTGAGGTCGCAGCTCAAAATCAGTTCGTCCTGGAAGCTTTACCTCTCGTCCCAGAAGGGTTAGGTGTCTTCTGTGGATTCTCTCAGTGCCATATGTGACCTCTAGGATAGATTTTTTTTTTTTTTTTTAACTCACCTGGTCGGCCTCTGTCTTTACATCAGACTGGCAGCTGCTCTAGGGCAGTAATGGGGTCTGAGTCCTCTCTGTGCCCCCAGAATAGCGCAGCACAGGGTCTGGCACATAATAGGTGCTAGTTTTTATTTTATTTTTTTTTAATTGGTGAACGCAACTGGTTATGACTGCCCCTTCTCCCAGGTTTTTCCACAGCACCATGGGGCTGTGACACAGTCACGCAGAGGCCCCCACTTCCCTCCTCCCTTCCTTAAACAGAGCTCTGGCTCTGGCTCTCTGACATTGCATTTCCTGAGAGGTGAGAGGGCACAGCTGAACCCTGGCTCCTGCTTCCGCTCCAGCCAAGATCTGCCCGCCATGGCTCTGGTGCTGATCCTCCAGCTGCTGACCCTCTGTGAGCCACCCCCACCCTCTTCTCCCTGGGTCCCAGGCTGGTTGGGGTGCAGAGACACAGGCTCTGGGGACCTGGACGCCCTGAGTAGAGAGGGGGAAAGGAAGAAGGCTAATGAGTCTCCCTGAGGGCAGGTGCAGGATGGTCAGGCAGCACGAGCTGAGTGTTCAGAATTCTAGACCAGAATAAGGGGACAGAATTAGATCCTTGGATCCTAACACAGAAGGACACGTGGGTCCTGAATTCCTGTTCCTGGACAAGGAGAGAGTGGGGGCAGGATTCTCTGGGTCTTGAGGCAGGAGGGTGCGGAGGACCCGAACTCCTGGGGATAGCAAGTGTAGAGTCCTAGATTCTGATGTGGGAAAAGGATGAAGCCAGAACACCTGGGTCTCTGGAAAGGAGGGAGCTGGGGATCCAGACTCCTGACCCCCGGGGAGGAGACATTGTGGGCTCAGATTATTGTCTCCTGGAAAAGGTGGAGTCCAAGGGTCTGATCACTGGGTGTAGAGGAAAGAGGGGGTTGTGAAGTAGGTGAGGATTAAGAGCCCCGAGTTATGGCTACTGAGAGAGGACATATGGGTGAGATTCCTGTTTCTCAGAGGAAGGATTTAGATGTCTGAGTTTGCAGTGAGGTAGGACTGGGAGAAGCCTAGGGCTTTGAAAAGACTTAGCTCCTCCACCTTCTACAGGGCCTCTGTGTCATGCAGACCTCACTTCAACTGGTGAGTAATATCTCCCATCCGTTCACCTATAAACTGCTGACAACCCATTTCCAACTATTCAGATTTTATTTTGGTGCTCAGACTCATTCCAGATTTCCAAATTTCCCTCCCTCTCCTCCCTTTTTTCATCTTTTCTGTCCCTCCCTCCTTCCTTTCTTTCCTTCACATCTTACTCCCTTTAGTGACCAGTGTAGGTGAGTGGTGAAGACCATGAACTTTGGAGCTAAAGAGACCTAAGCTGGAACCCCACTTTCACCATATTATTCATTTACAACTTTGAACAAAACGCTGCTTGCTACTCAGTTTCCTTCTCTGTGAAATGGGCTGTTGTGAGGATTTAATAAAATCATCCCTGGCTGGCTCAGTTGGTAGAGCATGCAACTGTTGATCTTGGGGTTGTGAGTTTGAGCTCCATGTTGGGTGTAGAGATTACTTTAAAAAATAAGATAAAAGTATTTTTTAAAAAATGAATTAAAAAATCACATGTGTAAAACCCTTGACTCAAAGCTTGGCATAGTGCAGGGCTCAAGAAATAGGACCTCAGGCAATGCCAAATTAACTCCCCCATTTGGAAGCCCATTTCCCCAAGAGTAGGATCCTCCACCCTGAGACAGCCTTGAGTTTCTTTCCAGGTTTTCCAGTTGGTGAGATCTCTTTCTCTCAGACCTCCCTCATGATACTACAACTTCAAATAAGAATCGCCCGGGGCGCCTGGGTGGCTCAGTTGGTTAAGAATCGCCCGGAAAACCACTGATACCTTAACTATCAATTTATTTTAAATTATTATTTTTAAATGATAAAGCTAACATATATTCATGGTTTAAAAAATGATTCCCAAAGGACACATAACCTCCCTCTTTCCCTTCCTCATCTTCCTTAAGTAAGCTCTGAATCCTTACAAAAAGTTTCCATGCATTCAGACACATACATGTATTTATATACTTCTTTGTTGTCTTGCCAAGGCAAAATTGATATTTCATGACTCACACTGTTCTGCATCTTACATTTTTTCACTTTACAATCTCTCTTGGAGGTGTTTCCATATTATTATAACGAACTCTACATTTTTTTAACTGCTATTTAACATTTGCCATTGTATGGTTGGATTCTAGTTTGTTTGGCCCTCTTGATGTATATTTAGGTTGTTTCCAGTGTCCTCCCCCAGCCCCACCCTAATCAATGCTTCAGTGAGTACTCCAATGTGAGCTTTTTGTGCCCATGTATGTACAGTTGTCTAGGGTGAAACTGTGGAATTATTAGGGCATGCCCTTTGTGTAGTTTGATAGAAAGGGATGAACTGCCTTCTCAAAAGGTGCACTCAAGTGTATCTAACTACCTGTTTCACCATATCTTCACCCAAACAGAATATAAACCATTGTTTTAATTTTTGACAACCTGATAGGCAAAAAAATCTTACTGTTGTTTTCATTTTTTTTATAATGATTACCAGTAACGTTAAGCAACTTACCCCCTCCCCATGTGTTTTCATCCATTGGACTTCCTCTTCTGTGCACTACCTGATTCATATGTCTTGTCCAGTTTTCAACTGGGCTGGGTTTAGGATTTCTTTCTATACTCCTAATCTGTGTGATTAATGAATAAGTCCTTTCTGCCAGTGCTATAGCTTTTTTCTAGCTCCATCTGTCTATTCTCATACACAACTTTAAAATCTTGCAGTCATCAGATTAGTTAACCTTGTCTCTTCTGAATTTTTTGTTTTACCTTTTAAGATAGCTTTCTCTACCCCCAAGACAAATATACTTTCCTATATTTTCTTCTAATACTTTTACAGTAAAACAAAACAAAACAAAACAATGTAGGTCTTTAATTAACCTGGAATTGGTTTTGGGGCATTTGGTCTGGAATTTGGTCTGAGGTTTTTTGTTTTTTGTTTTTTTTTACCCAAATCAATAGCAAGTTCTGGCAACCACTGAAATATGTTGACTTTGTTACAAATAGTCTGAAGAGCAATTTAAAATTACAGATTTCTGGGACCCAATCCCTTGACGTTATGTTTAAAAACCACGGAGTAAAGCTCAAGAGTTGCTCTGCTACTCTAATTTGCAACTAGTCTTGACAATCTTTGACTGGGGTCCGGCATCTCCCCTATTTTACAAGCAGGAAACTAAGGATGAGAAAGAGGCAGGGATTGCCCCAGGTGATTCTCTCCCCACCCCATCTCAGGCTCCCAGGAATCCCAGGGCCCCAACAACCCTGTGTTTTCAGTCCCCCCAGCCTTGTACCCCAAGCCATGGCTGGGGGCTCAGCCTGCTGCAGTTGCAACCCCTGGGGCCAACGTGACTTTGAGGTGCCGGGCACCTCAACCTGCCTGGAGGTTTGCAATCTTCAAGTCTGGAGAGATCACCCCTGTGCTGTATCGGGATGTGTCCATGGAGCTGGCAGAGTTCTTCCTAGAGGGGGTGACCCCAGCCCAAGGGGGCAGTTACCACTGCTGCTACCGGAATCCAGGCTGGAATCTGGGTGTCTGGTCCCACCCCAGTGATACGCTGGAACTGCTGGTGACAGGTGAGGTCCTGGGGCGGGGGGGGGGGGGGGAGAAGGGACTTTGGGGTGTGATGAGGGAGAGAGAAGGAGGGACAGAGAAATACAGGGAGAGAGATACTGAAAGAGACATAGAGAGACAGGCTTGTACAATGACCCAGAGCAAAAAGAGCTACATGGGGAGAGAAAGAGAACCAGAGAAACTGAGGTGATTCTTAACCAGGGACGATTGTGCCCCCCAGGTGAACTTTCTGGTAATATCTGGGGACATTTTTGGTTGTCACTGCTACTAGAGATGCTGCAAAACATCCGGCAATGCACAGGACAGCCCCCATCCTCACCCCATACAACAAAGAATTGTCCAGATTTATCCAAAATGTCACCAGTGAGGTTAGGAAACCTTGGGAGAAACCCAGAAACACCAGATGAAACAATTCCGGAGACGCTGCCTCCGAGATCCAGGGTAGTGAAACGCACAGGACAGGGAGATTAAAACAGGGAGGCGGAAAGAGAATTTTAGTGAGGTTCAGGCCAAGAGAGAAAAGGGGACGTCCAGGGGGAGAGAGGCAGAGACACAGAGAAAGGTGCACTTGGGGACGAAGACATAGGCGGGCGGAGCCAGGCACAAGGATGCAAAGGGCACAGAGACCGACACGGAGGCAGAGAAACTGTGGGAGACACTGGCAGAGATAGAGAGAGACGGGGGGGCGGGGGGAGAGAAGTGCAGAGAGAAGTGGAGGCTGGGGGGCCAGTGGACCGGGGAGAGGGACTGAGGGCGGGAGGGGGGGAGAGGGAGGTGGGGGAGGTGGAGGGGGGGAGAGGGAGGGATGGAGGGGGAGGGGGGAGGGATGGAGGGGGAGGGGGGGCGGGAGGGAAGAGGGGCGAAGGTCCGGGGGCGCAAGGCCGCGCCAGCGCTCGTCCGGGTCCGTGTTCCTCGCAGACCAGCTGCCGCCCCCTTCGCTGGTGGCACTGCCCGGGCCGGTGGTGGCGCCCAACGCCAACGTGAGCCTGCGCTGCGCCGGCCGCCTGCGGGGCATGAGCTTCGCGCTGTACCGCGTGGGCGTAGCGGCCCCGCTGCAGTACCGCGACTCGACCGAGCCCTGGGCCGACTTCCCGCTGCCCGGCGCCAGCGCTCCTGGCACCTACAGCTGCTACTACCACACGCCGTCCTCCCCGTACGTGCTGTCGCTGCGCAGCGAGCCGCTGGTCATCAGCGCCGACGGTGAGGGCGATGCGCCCGCCCAGCCCCTGCTCCCCAGCCCGGGGGTCCGTGCCCCCGGTTCCTCCCTGCTCCCCAGCCCGGGTGTCCGCGCCCCCGGTTCCTCC
>NW_027397163.1:130647-140040 GCF_003265705.2 Callorhinus ursinus
CCCCAGCCCGGTGGTCCGTGCCCCCAGTTCCTCCCTGCTCCCCAGCCTGGGGGTCCGCGCCCCTAGTTCCTCCCTGCTCCCCAGCCTGGAGATCCAGGTCCCCAACTTCTCCCTGTTCTCCAACCCGGAACCCCTGGTTCCTCCCTGCTCCCCAACCTGGGGATCCAGGCCCCAGCCTCTCCCTGCTCCCCAGTCTGGGGGTCTGGGCCCCCAAGCCCTCCGTGCTCCCCCTCCCAGGGGTCCACGCCCGGATTCCTCCCTGCTCCCCAGTCTAGGGGTCCGGACTCTACCCCTTCTTACCCAAATCCAAGAGTCCAGGACCCCTGCTCCCATCGACCCACCACAACTTTGAGACTGGGAGCTGTGTCCCCAGTCTCACCCTGGAGGTTCGAGACCCAGAGAGCAGGCCCAGACTGTGGGTTCCGGAGCTGAAGGCCTCTCTCCCTTGCTGTCCTGCAGGCTCAGGCTCGTTGGACTACATGCAGGGCAACCTCGTCCGCCTGGGGCTGGCCGGCCTGGTGCTCATCTCCCTGGGCACACTGGTTGTTTTTGACTGGCGCAGCCAGAGTTCTGCCCGAGGCAGTGTCAGGCCCTGAGCCCCAGAGGACTGGATACAAATGCCTCGCAGTGTGAGAAGACTTCCCAGAGACAGGGAGAAGAAACAGGGATTACTGGCGTTGGACTGGCCCTTCCAGGAGCTCCCCAGTCCCCCTGGCGGAGCCCAGCTTCTGGGTCATAATAAGCTTCGTACTGTGTGCTCTAGCTCCCTTCTGGGTCATTCCTCTACTAGATCAGTGGAAGCCTCTATCCGTGGTTAAGGCTTCCTAGTCACGAGGCCTGGGTTCGATTCCCAGTGCCGCTGCTCATTCACTGGGTTATTAGCAAAGAGACCTTTCCCAAGTCTCAACTGCCTTGAATGTAAAATGGGCTGACCGATAATACCCACTTCATAATCTTGTAGGATTAAGTGGGCAATACACACGAAACCCTTAAAAGTGACTGGCCCATAGTAAATGCTCAATAAATATTAGCTATCCTATAACTGCGGTTTCTACCAGATGCTCAGGGCCAGAATGTAGTTCCCCCCCTCCCCTATTGCTCATGCTCCAGCTGAACTTTTAAGCAATTCACCGCCATTTCCTTCATGCCATTGTCCTTGGTCGACAAGCAAACCTCTTCCAAACCCCTCCTCAGACTTTCTGACCTTGGTAGACCAAGATCAGATCAAGGAGAACTTCTTCCCCATTTAAAGCTTCATTTGTGTGCAGTGCAGGCTGTTTTCTTGAACCATCCTTATGAGTAAGTGGAGTCCTTTGCCAAGGCAACAGCGAGGGCAGTGTGTGGAGTCGAGCACTGACCTGGACATTTATACACGGCACCTGGCCTGCTTCGCACGGGGTCTTGGCTGACTTCACAGTTGTAAAGCTAATGCAAACCATTCCCCAGTGCAGCCCGTTTGCTCTCGCTTCTTGCCTCTCTTTCTGGAAGGCCTGACTACATTTAGTTTCTCCTGAGTTTAGTAATTTTACTTCTATTTGAATCTTGGTAACCCGGATGCCTTTATCATCCTCATACACACATTTTTCTGTCTCTAAGCACTTCTTACGGCATAACACTTGTGTTCCCTTCTTGCTTTATGCCTAATTTTGATGGAGCGCACATCCTCTTCTATTGTTACTAAATTTTCCACCTTGCCTTTCTCCTCTTCCCACTTTATGAAGGAGAGGATGCCTTCCATTTTTTGGACAACCCCAGCTCCATCGCCCACTAGGGGGATAGCCTTGAGCAATTTACAGACCCTCCTGAATTTTTATCCCTGAAAGAGGAAACTAAAAATATCTACCATGTTGGTTTGAGATAATCACACAAGATACCTTGTCCCCAGCATGTGGGGAGATCATAAAAGCTCAGATCAGCAGTTTTAATCTATCCCACCCCCCCTTTTGGGGAGACAGGATTAGGAAGCAAAGCTTACATCACAGCCCTGTACACACATCCATTTACATCTATAAACTAGAATTCAAGTTCTATGAAGCAATATTCACTTCTACTATTTTATTATAATCTATTTTATGTAAAAATGCTGACTATGACTCCTTTCATTGATGGAACAACTCCCTAACACCCACAGCGGGACATGATTTGAGGAAATTGAGCAATATTTGTTGGTGTTCCTTGGTTACAAAAACTGATCTCTGGACTCGTATAAAGACTGGGAAATTCAAAATATGGATAAACAGCATAAAACAATGCTACTTCAACACCCAGTTCTCCTAGTGGTTGAGATTTGGGTACTGCAATTAAGCAGATCTG
This sequence comes from Callorhinus ursinus, assembly GCF_003265705.2. Lineage (NCBI taxonomy): Eukaryota > Metazoa > Chordata > Mammalia > Carnivora > Otariidae > Callorhinus > Callorhinus ursinus. The sequence continues at coordinate 132,961 of NW_027397163.1, forward strand.
AAATCTGAAGTCAAGTTAGCCACCTGAGTTCACTGACTTGCTGAAGAGGGAGGAGAGACTCCAAGCAGGACTTTCTGGGTTTGTACTTAGTACCAATGTGGGACCCCTGTGGAGCATATCCTGGGCAATCTCCCCGTGAACTGGATGTGCATGTGGGAAATCAAGGGAGAAGCAGGGATCTAGATTCACAGGAGGGAACCAGACCTGGATGGGGCTGCAAAGTCATCAAATCCAGTCTTCTCATTTTACAGATGGGAAGATGGGGGAATGGAGGGGTGGCATGAAGCTCCCCCATAGTCATACGAGAAATCAGTGGCACATCAGGGAGGCTCCCCATGAATTGGTACTTCAACTCGGCCACATCTACTCATTCACTGGTTCCTTTACTAGTCAACCACTCATCCCACTCATTGTCACCCATCTATTTGTTCACTGGTTCTCACCCTTTCTAGCCATCCATCCAACCCCTTTCCTCTTGCTCTTATTTGAATATGTACCCTTCCTTTTGCCCTTACCCATCATTAATTCATTCTTACATCCATTCATCCATTCCTCCCTTTATTAATCAATCAATTTATTAATCTACTCACCTATTTATTGTACTTATTCAGTATCTATCAACCAACCTTTGCATTTATTTATCCAGCAAGCCTGAAGATCTCTTCTTCCTAAAGTGGGGAGAGGGGGAGGGGGAGTTGGAAAATTTAATAACGATAGAAGAGGATGTGTGCTCCACCAAAATTAGGCATAAATCAGGAAAGGAACACATGAGTGTTGAGTGGTGAGAAGTGCTCTGAGATGGAAAATGTGTGTATGAAGGTGAGAAAGGAATCAAGTTTAGCCACACGAAAAAAAAATTATTGAAAGATAATGTTAGTAATAGAATATTATTGTTTTTATTTTTAAAGATTATTTATTTAAAGATTTTATTTGTTTGAGAGAGAGGTAGAGGGAGCATGCACAAGTGGGGGGAGCAGCAGAGGGAGAGGGACAAGCAGACTCCCTGCTGAACAAGGAGCCTGATGCGGGGCTCGATCCCAGGACCCTGGGATCATGAGCTGAGCCGAAGGCAGATGCTTCACCAACTGAGCCACTCAGGCACCCCTATTTATTTATTTTAGAGAGGGAGAGCACATGAGACCACGAAGAGGGGCAGAGGAAGAGGGAGGGAGAATCCTCAAGCAGATTCCCCACTGGGTGTGGGGAATGACTTGGGGCTTCATCCCAGGACCCTGAGATCATGACCTGAGCAGAAACCAAGAGTCAGCTGCCCAATTTGCTGAGCCACCCAGGTGCCCCCCGTCACTTCCACTTTTGAATGAGGAAGAGAAAGGGGAATATTATCACATTTAACTATTGCAAAGCAATTTACCGTTCTTGAGGCAGTGGTTCCTTTTTTGCAAATTTAAGATTTATTTATTTTAGAGAGGGGGAGGGGCAGAGAGAGGGGGAGAGAATCTCAAGCAGACTCCCTGTTGAGTGCAGAGACCCCGATATGGGGCGTGATCCCACGACCCTGAGATCACAACCTGAGCTGAAACCAAGAGTCGGATGCTTAACTGCACCACCCAGGTGCCCCAAGGCCGGGGTTACTTTTTTTTTTTTAAGATTTTATTTATTTGAGAGAGAGAGACACAGGGAGAGAGGGAACACAAGCAGGGGGAGTGGGAGAGGGAGAAGCAGGCTTCCCACCGAGCAGGGAGCCCGATGCGGGGCTCGATCCCAGCACCCTGGGATCATGACCTGAGCCGAAGGCAGACACATGACGACTGAGCCACCTAGGTGCCCCTGCCGTGGTTACTTTTATTTGTTACCCACAAATGCTCAGCACTTCCAGGGTGTTCATAAGGAGATTGTGACAGATCTGCTACCAGCTCCTCCTTCAACTCGCTCGCGCCTGGTCCACTGCGCTCATCCTTCTGGTTTCAGATTGGATGCTGTTTCCACTACAAACTGCTGCCTGGCCCATCTGTGTTCCCATAGTGTCTTGTCATACCTGAATTGAATATTTACACTGTATTTGGATTTTTTCTCTCTCCCACACTAGACCACAAGCTCCTCCCAAGAGGGACCAGGTTGTTGCATCTCTGTGTGTCTGGGGCCTGACATAGGTCTGAGGAAACATGCACAGTGTGGCTCAGTGAGCTCAGCACGCTGCAGATGATCTAAGTGAGCTCCATACTTTTGCCCTTGTGCAGTGGGCAGAATGATGCCCCCCCATGTGTGATGTCCCGATTCCTGGAACCTGTGAAAATGTTGTACATGGCCAAAGGGACTTCCCGGATGTGATTAAATTTAGCATCATGAGGTGGGGGGGGTTATCCTGGATTATTTAGGTGGGTTCCATGAAGTCACAAGGATTGTGTATGTATACACATACATCTTATGTATAAGAGGAAAGAGGTCGGGGTCAGAGAAGGGAATGTAGACATGGAAGCAGAGGTCACTGTGATGCGGGGTCACGAGCCAAGGAACACAGCCTCCCCTAAAGCTGGAAAAGTTGAGAAATTGGATTCTCCCCTAGAGCCTCCAGAAGGAATGCAGCCTCTCAACCCATGTTGGACTTCTGACCTCCAGAGCAGAAAGATACATTTATGGTTAGACCACTAGTTTGTAACCATTTGTCACGATAGCAATAGCAAAACTAATACTGTTAGCTTCAATAGAACCTCTTTCCTCTTCCCACAAACCCAGGCATGTTCACCCTTAGGATTTCCATTTCTGTCCCCAACCCTGCTTGCCCCAAGTTCCCATTTATCTACTTGGCACACATTTATTCAATGCCCACCACATGTGGGGCACTGTGCTGGGTGCTGGGGACAAGCAGGGAATGCCAGCAGGCATAAACCCTGTTCTCATGAAGCTCACGGAGAAAAGCATTAACCAAACTGCTACACAGTGTATTGATTAGGGAGCACTTTAAGCTGCTGTAACAAACAGATCCCCTCTAAGGAAAAAAAAACTATATAATTTTATTTCTCGGGGTGCCTGGGTGGCTCAGTTGGTTAAGCATCTGCCTTTGGCTCAGGTCATGATCCCAGGGTTCTGGGATCGAGCCCCACATGGGGCTCCCTGCTCTGTTAGGGGCCTGCTTCTCCCTCTCCCACTCCCCCTGCTTGTGTTCCCTCTCTTGCTGTCTCTCTGTCAAATAAATAAATAAATCTTTAAAAAAATGTTATTTCTCTCTCACTTAACAGTATATAGTTGAAACAGTCTAGGGCCATTTATCAACAGCTTTGCTTTTGTCAACATGTGGCTTTCCTGTGTGGTTCTGAGTCAGCATGAAAGGAGGAAGAGAGAGAGAGAGAGAGAGAGAGAGATCACACAATCATTTTTAAAGAGTAGGACTCAGGATTTGGAAATGTCTCTTCTGCTCTCATCCCATTGGCCAGAACTCCGTTCCATCGCCAGGTCTAGCTGTAAAAGTGGCTCCGCCCCCGACGGAGGAAGCCGGGAGACAGTGGTTGAGAGACGGGCTAAATTGTGTGCTACTGCCACCTAGTGGTCACACCTTTCCCCTTGAAGTCCCTGAATTCCCGCAGAGGTGCGTCACAGGACGGTAGCCATGCTCCTCTATTCCGGCTGGGCACTGAGTTGTGAATGGCAGTGACCAGTGTCACTTCCAAGTTGGAGCGTTTACCTGTAAGAACTCTCTCCTCACCTAGACACAGTGCTCCACTGGTCTGGGCGCCTGAGGGACAAGGATGAACCGGGCCGCCTGCCAGTGGTTTCTACTATAGTCCCCCTGCCCCACCTGGCTCCAGGCACTCCTCCTAGGAGCCCATCAATATGACCATCTTTTTGTCCACCTGTCTCGGTCAACTCAGGCTTTTTAAAAATGCCATACACTGGGGGGCTTGAACAACAGAAACTTACTTCTCAAAATTCTGGAGGCTGGGATGTCCGAGATCAGAGGGCTAGCATGGGTCTTGTGAAAGCCCTCTCCCTGGCTTGCAGGTGGCCTCTTGTATCCTCACAAGGCAGGGGGAGAGAGAGAGGGAGGGTGGCGAGGGAGGGAGAGAAAGAGACCGAAGGTTTCTCTCATGTCTCTTCTTATAAGGGCACTAATCCCAACCACATGGTCTCCACCCTCATAATGTCACCTAAACCTAATCACCTCCCAAAGGTCCCACCTCCTAATACCAGCACATTGGGGGTTAGGGACTTCAGCATAAGAATTTTGGGGAGACACAGACATTCAGCCGATAACAGCATCCTTTCTGGAGATCTTGTATCCACTGCGTATTTTTAAAGAATTATGAAAAGTTCACTCTAATTTAAGGGGGTGGGGAGGTTCTGCTATGGCATCCTGGAAACCCTTCACATGTCCACATAGACACTTGAACTGCAGCTAATCTGACTCTGGGCACAATGCCTTATGATCCTCCTGGAACATGAGAAGATGAGAGGCTTGTGAGAAGCTTCTGTGAGACCAACTCCCACTCAACTTATTCCGCCCCCGCCCCCCGGCCCCGGGAGACTTTAGCCAGACAGCTTCTCGTTGCTTCTCAGGTTCTGATGAGGTGTGGCACTCTCTACCCTGTTCCCCGCAGACTGGAGCTGCAGAATATAAAAACGCTTAGCTGCGGTCTAAATTTGGCTCTTGCGATTCTGTAGAAAGACATGTGGCCTTTGTTTCTGGTTCCTGGCACAGAGCTCCTAAAACCCTTATTTCCTTAGTGACAAGGGTGATAGGAGCATCTTTTCTTCTAAGGAGGCCACTCTTGGTGAGCCTCTAGGTAGCTTCAGGATGGGGGCTGGTCATCAGAAAGACCAGCCGTGCAACCAGAAGCTTGGAACCTTCAGTACTACTCCCATCTCTGATGAGAGGGGAAGAGGCTGGACATTGAGTGATTAACTCAATGGCCAATAATTTAATCAGTCTTGTCTCTTTCATGGAATAATGTAATGTAATAAAGATTATTTAAGAAATCTGGTTAGGGGCACCTGGATGGCTCAGTTGGTTATGCATCTGACTCTTGATCTCAGCTTAGGTCTTGATCTCAGGGTTGTGAGGTCAAGCCCTGCATTGGGCTCCATGTGGGCATGGAGCCTACTTAAAACAAATCAACTCCGGAAAACAGTATGGAGGTTCCTCAAAAAGTTGAAAATAGAGCTACCCTATGACCCAGCAATTGCACTACTGGTTATTCACCCCAAAGATACAAATGTAGTGATCCAAAGGGGCACACACACCCCAATGTTTACAGCAATGTCCACAATAGCCAAACTATGGAAAGAGCCTAGATGTCCATCAACAGATGAATGGATAAAGAAGATGTGATACACACACACACACTGGAATATTATGCAGCCATCAAAAATTGAAATCTTGCCATTTGCAAGGACATGGATAGAACTAGAGGGTATTATGCTAAGCAAAATAAGTCAATCAGAGAAAGACAAGTATCATATGATCTCACTGATATGAGGAATTTGAGAAACAAGACGGAGGATCATAAGGGAAGGGAGGAAAAAATGAAACAAGATGAAAACAGAGAGGGAGACAAAGCATAAGAGACTCTTAATCTCAGGCAACAAACTGAGGGTTGCTGGAGTGGAGGGGGGTGGGAGGGATGGGGTGGCTGGGTGATGGACATTGGGGAGGGTATGTGCTATGCTGAGCACTGTGAATTGTGTAAGACTGATGAATTGCAGACGTGTACCCCTGAAACAACACATTATATGTTAATAAAAAATTTTTAAAAAATCAATCTGGCTAAAGTGTGGAGGTGAAAGCTTTGCCAAAAGTATCAATTTTGTTTTCTGATGCAACTAGGAGAATTACATAAATATTCACTCATGACTTTTACTAAATTGTTGTCTACTCCACTGAAATAAATCTACACACAGAAGTGTTATTTAAACAAGAGTCTTATAAGAATCTCAAGACTTTAAAAATCATTGCCACATCTTTTGAAAATCACCTTCAAAGAAATGCCTGTAATTATAATTCATTTCTCTCCTTGATAATTCATTGCCTTGTTGATTTTTCTGTATTACTAAATGGAAAGACAAGTAAGCCCTGTCAAGACAATAGTCTCAGGGGCATGTTGCTCTTCTTCCAAATGAATAGTGGAAAAGATCATAAAAACCTATGATGTGCTTGGTTTCTTATTTTAACAAAGAGATTGAGAATTTTATCTTATTTAAATTAGCATATCTATCAAATACAGTTTGTAGACTTGTAGTTTGCAGATTTGAATTCTGATTTAAAAAAACTGACAAAAAGAGCGTATTTGAGATGATTGAGGAAATTTGGATACTGGTTGGATATTAGATAGTATCAAGAAAGTACTGTTAGTTTTCTTGGGATGATACTGCTTTGGTGGTTATATATTTTTTAAAAAGATTCTCATCTGATAAAGATAGCTATGTACTGAAATATTTTTGGATTAAAAAGATGGGTTCACAAGAGAAGTCACTCAGTAAAATTTAACTATTACTTTATAGCTACTATTATTTAAAGATTTTTTTAGTATAGTTGACACACAATGTTATACTTCTTTCAGGCGTACAACAGAGTGATTCAGCTTCTCGCTGTGTTATGCTGGGCTCACCACAAGTGTAGCTACCATCTGTCCCCATACAACACTATCACAGTGTCATGGACTATGTTCCCTATGCTGCCTTTTATTCCTGTGACTTATTCATTCCATAGCTGGAAGCCTGTGCCTCCCTCTCCCCTTCACCCATTTTGCCCATCCCTACCCCCTTTCTTTCTGGCAACCATCAGTTTGTTTTCTATATTTATAGGTTTGATTCTGCTTTTTGTTTATTCATTTGTTTTTTAAATTCCATGTATGAATGAAATCATACAGTATTTGTCATTTGTCTTTCTCAATCTGACTTACTTAGCGTAATACCCTCTAGGTCCATCCATGTTGCTGCAAATGGCAAGATCTCATCCTTTTTGTGGCTGCGTAATACTCCTGTGTGTGTGTGTGTGTGTGTGCATAATACTCCTCTGTGTGTGTGTGCGTGTGTGTAATACTCCTCTGTGTGTGTGTGCGTAATACTCCTGTGTGTGTGCGTAATACTCCTGTGTGTGTGTGTGCGTAATACTCCTGTGTGTGTGTG